>NC_092629.1:16484874-16784874 GCF_039555335.1 Amphiura filiformis
TTACGGGCATTAAGGTTAGAACTGTGTAGCTGCTGATGATGTTATTTGATAATTATTTTTGCACGTGAGGACAGGGAACATAGGGAGGGATAAAACTAAATTTTATGGCGAGCGGGCTTTCTGTAATGTTTAACCCTTTATGTGGCACAAACTTACGGTTCACATTAAATCATCTCTTGCACACTTCAAAAGTCAGCTCAAAACACTTTGTTCAAACTTGCTTGTATTCAGACGATGGTGGACGACATTATTCAATGTGGCAACAGCCAAAAGCGTAAACAATACAGACAATATGACGGCAACACTGCCTGCACGTTGGACGCAATTATTTTTTCCCGAGCCAAGATGCGTTTTTAGCTCTATTGGCCCCATTACAGAAAAAAAATGCACAAAATATATTTCCCAGTGCAATGTATACATTTTCACATGAAAATAAAAAAATTTCGATTCAAAGAAAAAAGAAGAAGAACATTTTGTATTCATTGCCGGGTGTGGGAATCGCTCTCGGGACCCTCTGCGTGGAGGCGAGAGTCTTAACCAGGGACAGGTGATTTGCGCGGAACTTTCTTTCCGCACAATTCCGCGCAATTTAGGGATACATGATTTGCACTGAAAAAAAGTTCCGCGCAATTTGCTATTTTTTTCCGCGCAAATCGCCTGTCCCTGGTCTTAACCATTACATCACGTAGACGCATTGGTAAACATGGGGGGAATTTTCAGTATATATCGTAACATATCGTGCGTTATTCATACAAAAAAACAGTACTTACAATGAGGTTCATTGTCGAACCTCAACGGATTTAGACTGATAAAATAGTGCTTGATAACATGCATACACTTTTGGAACTATTTGAGACATTTTTGTGTTTACGTGTAAAACCAATGACGACGTCAAAATTCGGTCAATCTTGGCCGGGCACCCCCCTGCTTGTATTGATTCATATTGAAGAGCCTTGAAGTCTTTATTTAAGTCTATGAACTGGCGTTGATTTCGAATTTAAATTATCTTTGTTTCCGTAGTTTGGCTCCCTGCGTTTTGATATTGCTTTTTTTTTTTAATTTTGTTGTATTTTATTAATGTTTATGTTGTTTCCTAAAGTAAGTAGAATCTTACCATATTCAAATTCCAGTGGTACGAAGGGCCGGCAATAGCTTGTGATGCCGTTGAGCAACCATCTCCAATTAGAATAAGCTTCTGGGGCTCATGGAATAACTGGTGAAACAATACCCGTGTTCCTATAGCAGCTGTACACTGTATAGAAGAAGAAAGGTAGTAGCGGTTCTATATTAGAGGGAAAAGTCACTGCAAGCCGGCAAATGTAATGTTTACGGACGGAATTTGTAAACGTTGTCGTTCCTAAAGTGTTGGGGCGGTCTAGGCCAGTCAGATGGGGAAGGGGGGAGGACTATATAAGGATCATCAATAGATACGAATCGGCCATGGCGTCAAGCTTGCTCCACATAGGGTCTGAGTTGATAAACATTGGCAACATTTTGAAAATGAAGTCCAATTACAGCCATTTGGTGCGCAGCATTTTGTTATTAGCTTAAGGGCTGGGGTATGAACGTTTGGACAGTATTTATTTTGGGACATTAGAGCACATCAGACATATCGAATTGCATTCTGAATACGAAGAATGTCATTCTGATATCAAATAATTTTGATTTTTGAAATTCGCAATTTAATACACATTTTATGGCAAATCATTAAAATTGATATTTTGATATTTAACAGTACTTGAAGTAAACTTTATAAATCTGATGATTTATACTTAAAGTGTATGTAGGTGGGATGAAAAGCCGACGATCAATTGAAAATTTTGACCTTTCGTATTGAAGATATGGATTTTTTTTTCCCAAAACACCAAAAAAAATTAGGTCTTTTGGGGAAAAAAATCCATATCTTCAATATGAAAGGTCAAAATTTTCAATTGACCGTCGGCTTTTCCTCCTGCTACATACACTTTAAGAATATATCATTAGATTTATATAATTTACTTCGAGGACTGTTATATATCAAAATTTGAAAAATATCAATTTTTATAATTTGTCATAAAATTTATATTATATTGTGATTTTCAAAAATGAAAATTATTTGATATCAGAAAGACATGCTTCGTATTCAGAATGCAATTCGATAGGTCTGAGGTGCTTCTCATGTCCCACAAAAATACTGTCGAAACGCAATAAACGCTCATTTTAGATCCCTTAAGGTCTTAGCTGATTTATTTGCTGAGATATTGTCCTTAAAGGCATATATTGGAATGTCATCTTTCCCTGGGTAAGATCTGATACCAGGCCAGCCCATGGCCAGAGGGTAACATGAGTAGGTTTGTTTCACCTTGAAGGCAAGGATAGTCTTGCTAATATGGGCTAACTTTCCCCTAGGCCATCCAATATGCCATTAATTAGTAGGACTACAACTGGATCTATTGGTCAGTTTATAATTCTATTTCCACATCTGTTAATTTTGTATGGGCCTTTAAAGGGGTACTCTGTAAAGTGAGCTGCTATTGACCAAATTTAGCTCAACATGCTCAAGGTCACGACACAAAATATTGACTTTTTTTCTTAATACCTTACCAGGGGGCCAACAAGTTACCCACGAGCAATGGTAGAACAACGTCCAAGAGGTTGGGTGTACACACTCAGTATGGTTAATTAACATGGCATGACCCGTGACATGACGCGAATTTGGGCGCCATCTAGGACTCAAGTTAACTTTTGTTGCGGCTTCTGGATTTATTTTGATCATCATGGGTCAACGAACATTCAAACACCTTTGAATTTTAGTACTTGTATACTATGACCATAATGACACATGGACTCATTGTGCCATTCATCTTATTAGGTAGTCATATTAGTTGGGTCATTTAGTGAATTACCTATTTTTTGTTATGCACATGTGTTAACCAATATCTGTAGGGGTGAGTTTAGGTTGATTTTAGTGCACTTTTGGGATTTTTCGATTTAACGAAAACATTGATGTGGCCACTGGGCTTATTTCACTTCTTTCATCTAAGTAACATAAATGTATGTGGAAGGAAAAGGCGGTAGTTTTGATTGAATTGAAATTTGTAAATTGAAATAAGTGGAAGAGAATGTAATATCACATATTGTTGGGTATGTGATTTCACGGATGGGTATGTGAATTCAAAGAAGTCTGAGAATTCACGGTGTCTCCGAACTGACATACTGTAAAACCTCGTCTACAAGTATATAGGCCTATAGTATTTTTGATGAAAGTTAGAATACGATACATGCGTAAATATGCCAATACAATAGTTAAGTCTTACAATAATACTTGTTTGTATATGCTTGGATCTGTAATTTATTTGCTCAAGTTCCAAAATGGCGCCTGGATTAATTTAGCTTTCATCAGAAGCACTCAATATGCTTGTAGACGACGTTTTGCGGTATTATAAAACATAAGATTTTAGTAATAGTAGATCTACAGTTTGCAAGCGATGGAACTGCATGTTCACGGCTTTTTAATCATAAAGTTAAAAAAAAAACATTAGCAAAAACATTAGCAAAAAAATCAAGAATTCTTTTCAAAAACGACTAGGAAAGTAATAATGGTGATGCATGATGTATCACATTAGACATACACTCATTTGTTCAAAATTATCAATGCATTAGGAAGAGATCTCTAACTAATTAGATGAAGCTTTTACTAAATTATATCTACATGGTGTCTCTTATTACCATCAGCACATGTTAAAATTTTAATAAAATTGGATGCAACTGAATTTGTATCTAATTATTTTATTTCTATAATCCAGTATCATGTCTATGTATATGCAGACATGGATATATGTCACGTGTCATGTCAAAAGGAGACACTTTTGGGCAGGTTATTTTGTATGATAAGAACCATCGAGATTTCATGAGGTGAAAATTTACCGGTTATAAGCTTGAGAAGTTTGAAAGTACCGATTATGTTACGTTTCTCTATAATACAAAAAAATTACAAATTCTATTTTCATAACGTTTCTTTGTGACGCGATCAGGCAGAATAGGTCAGGTGACATCGTCGTCCGTATTCCATAGTGGCGTATAGTGGGGCGCCGCGAATAAACAACTTTTTGAGAAAATCGGGTTTGAAGAAATGCCAATTTAAAATCGAGTTGTGTAAATCAGACATTCATTATATTTTGTAAATGATGTGAAATTTCTGTAGTAAACTAAATAGATTTTATTGTTATATATTTTCAAAAGAAATAAATACATACTATTGCTGGCAAACTGAAAGTAAAACTATACGTCACTATGGAAAACGAACAAAACCCAATACCCTAACCTAACGTTAACCGTACGCCACCTCGGTCGCCGTGTAATCCCTATGGCGTTACTTTTCGTCGTTCGTATTCCATAGTGGCGTATAGGTCCGATGCGTGTACGATGTTTTTCATTTTTGCCGATATTTCATAATTATAAAATGTGTATAAAAAGTGGCGTATGGTCGATACGCTACTATGGAATACAAAAATTTCACTTTGTAACTATACGCCACATTTAATTAATTAATTACTAATTAATTAGCTAATTATGACTGATGAGACTTAGAAAAAATGAAAGAGAACATCATTAAAAACATATGTGCCGATTTTCAAAAAAATGACCAAAAATCACTATACGCCACTATGGAATACAGCCGACGACATGTGACATACATACATATTTTATTTATTTCCATCAGCAAATTTAATCAAACAGCAAAATAGAATTTAATAAAGATGGCGGAGATGTAACAAAAGGCAAAAGCCTGTATTAAGCGTTACACCACCTTAAGAGAAATATTATAGGCTCATTATTATAATACTATAATTAAGAATTACTCTCAAATGACGCCTGTTACCAAACGTCAACATTTTACAGATGTCGCGGTCACTTTGCAAAGCTAAAGGAACATGACCTGACTTTAACTGACTTTCCCATCTGCGTCATGCAAGATATCTTGCAATTTCCAGAATCCTTTGCAACCTCATTTCAACAAATGAAGCTCCCATAACTTTGTACAGGTTTCCTTTGTTTTCATTTTGAGAATAGACCCGTTGAACAAGGGTCACTAGTCAAGAAATAAACATATTTTGCAAGATCTGGATGGCCTCTATAAAGTTTATGTCGTCACTAGCACTATCGACCATGTGGCACAACATAGCAAATCAGTACAGAAAATTGAAATGGAAGAAATGCATTATGGGAAGTGTAAGATATCTTCTCTGGGTCATGCCCCTGACTGTATAATGAACTCGTAAACTGGTCATCTCAGGAACTGGGGAAGAATCAAACCTGAGCATATTCTACATGTTCTATATTCATTATAATATACTGATACTTTCTTATGTCAATTACGGTATTACAGCACGGACAGCACTTACAAAAAATTTTAAGCTGCAAAAAGGGCACTTCGAATTGTATCAAATAGTTATTACCTAAGTCATTCAGTTCCTCTCTTTAAGAACTTAAAACCATATTGTAACATTTGCTGATGAGGACGCCCTCAATATTTGTCAAAATTACGTTTTTACACTTTAGTAAACTAACATACCCTGCAAAAATCAAGACTTTAGGTGCTGTAGTTTTGTCGAAATTCGAGATTTTGAATAAACCGCAGGAACAGTCGTTTTATAATTACGATGGAAATATTAGTCAAACGCGTACACGATGTGCATAACACAGTACGTACATGGCGTGCGAGCAGTAGTGAGATATCAAAAGAGCCGACTTGACTCATGTTCGAATGAGTGGCTCGCATTAGCGACATTATGCGCTGGTATTAAATAGTGATTTCCTTTGTATTGCCTCGTCTGTTAGGGTCCAAATTAAAAGAGGACATATCTGACATTGTATCGGTCCCAGCCGGTTTGTGTTCCTCTGTCACTAAACAAACCGTCTGGCGACAACCCTGAAATGACAATCGCTGATTGGTTAATGGATTTCCAAATAAAACTGTTTTCAATTGGCTATAGGACGTGACTTGTGTAAGTGACACTAAACATCATAGACCCTCCACTATTTGTAGTCTTTGTAGATACCGCAAACGAACAATGTACGCTAGCTAATAGCAGCCACTGAGGCGCCGATCGTCCGATATCGCCTTTCATGTACGCGACTTGCAGTGCGTACTCACGTACATCTGAGACTCTCAGCGTATATTGTGTGGATTTATGTAACCGCATAGCTGTCCATCAACCACTGCATGCGCCGAAGCCCAGCGTTGATTGACAGCAAAATTTAACGCCAGTATTTATGGCGTTGATGTTCAGCCAATCAGAAAAGACGTACTATGAGGATGTCGCCAGACGGTTTGTTTAGTGACGAAGGAGCACAAATCGGCTGGGACCGAGACTATATCTGACAGTGAAACCTAAGAAAATAAAATTCTATTTCTAAAGGAAATGTTATAATATGGCTTTAATGTTTAGGATACCTATGATCTTGAACTAAGTACTTTTATGTACAAAATACCAATCAATCAAGCTTCCAGAAGCCTTAACCAATTATTTTGTTATACAGAGTACTCTGCACAAGAACCACACGAGAAATAATAAAGATTATCAGGTTCCTAAAACGAAAACATAAAACCTTCAAAACTGCGGACCCAATACAGTGCAATTTACTTGAGAAACATAATAGACTATAAATACGACCAAGCATATCAAAACCAAAGTGAAAGATAATATTATTCTTAATTAGGCTACATTTAGTGATCTATCTAATAAGTAATATCGTTGTATGGCTTAAAGTAATTTTATTATCTGTAACATAGTTAATGTAGTATTGAATTGATCATGATAATTTCTTGCATATTCTTCCCAAAACAGGCTTTTTTGTTTTTGACAGGGTCACTGCTTGCATTGCGTAAAATTGACTTTCATGATTAGCAATTTCATTTTAACAGTATGCTTCGACTATATTTATAAATATATAGTATTTATAAATACGCACGTGACTCGTGGGCAGTGGAACGACATACAAAGACCAGCAAGCGTGAACAAATCCTCAAGCCATTGAAAAGGATAGGACCTCTATAGATAAATATCATCAAAACAGGCGAAAATAGTAACTTTTGCAGAAGATTTGCATTTTAAAGAGAATTGGTCATTGTCCATTTTAACGAGGCTAGTATATGGACAATATAAGTGTGCCCTTTAATTTAATGACATAAAATTTGAAAAATATTGTAAGGAACACTCGAGGTTTTGACTTTTAAAACCAACACTTTGGTCCAAAATTGTGCTGGGATAGGTCGTTTTCAACAGATTTACCCCATTCGCCTTGCTATAAACATTGAATTGCGTTATCTGATGACCTAATGAGAAAAGGCGTTTTTAGGGGGAAGTGTTAGCTTTCGTTCGATATAAAAAAATTTGACAAAAACAAAATCACAGAGGCATATTTTCCAGCTAGAAGCGCACACAGCTCTTACGATACTATGCACAAAAAGACTGTGTAGAGACAATTCACTGCTTGCTTGGAAGCTCTTCGACAAAAATGTGTGCTCAGGTGTATCGAGGTGGAAACTGTGCATAGATGGTTTATAAGAGAATCGTTTTTGTATACAAACCTTGACACTGCAAAAATATGTGCTGTAATTTTATGGACGTTTCCTGAAGTTAAGTTGCTAGCTCACAGCTACATATCATATTAGTATAAAGTTTACTTCGAGGAATATTAAATATCAAAAACAAAAAAATGTATATAATATTTTGATAATTTGCTATAAAATTTGTATTATGTCGCGAATATAAAAACAAAACAAAATTATTTGATATCGGAAATTCAGAAAAAAATGATGTGCTTGATGTGCTTTGATGTGATTCTCTCACCCCGCCCCCCCAAAAAAAAAAACACTCTATGTTGCTATCCGTCTACTTGCGAACATAAACATATGTTTTAAAAGCTTATTTATCTGTATCAAAACAACTCGTAACAATGGTAAATTGATATTAATGGACACAGCTTCATTGGTCTTAAGATGTAACGTGATCTTTAAACCAAAAATATATATCATTGTACTTGAAGGATCACGATGTTATCGTTACCATGGGTACGTGTAAAATAAGAATATTTCTGGCTGTCTGACATTTACGCTTGGACAACGAAGTTTCAATCTTTGTAAATTGAGTTGCTAACACGACTTGTTAACAAGTTTTATACTTTGTATTATATAGGTGGAACAAATTTCCCTGGCGGTCTCGTGTAAATGGTTACAAAAACACTAGATATCTGGTATTCATGTTTAGGTCAACACAGCAGGTTTTTGTAGTAATTTAATCTATATATTTAATTTGCCTTTCAAAAATTAACTAGTTAATCAAATAATATTTGTAACACTAAGGAAACCTTTTTATTTATCTCAATCTAAAAACATTTGATTGATTGATATAAACTCTGATCAGCTTACGTTGAAAACTGAATTGTAAATATACTATTTTCCCATTGCAGTGTATATAATTTTTAATTTGTTTGCAAGTATTTCCTTACGTCGATAATTCCGTTCTACACTGACTTTGCATGTTGTAAATATTTTTATTGTAAATAGTAATATATGAAAGTAGAAAGTAAAATGGAAAATATTCAATATACCCACTTTATCTTCTCCTCTAATGTATTCGACCCTAGTGTATTTGAACAAAAGATTATATTTTTACTTAATGTTTAAAATCATCTTTAACAGAATTCTGAACTCAGTTAACTCTAAAATTGAATTAAACAATGCTTGAGTGGTTAATTCTCTCTATCTGTTCGAATATATTTACGTATCTAGCTCTCTGTCAGGCTTCTCTCTATCTCTTCCCCAGCATTTTTTCTCATCTTTTCTGTATTTTTGGGCGTTACCGTAAAACAACGCGATACATTGTGCTTATGTCTCTTTACTTTCGACTAGCGACTTTAGCTTTCGCCGTTAACGAGAAAAGCATCCCAAAACAGCACTAATTACGCTAACACTAATTAAACTAGTAATTGGCACCATATTGTTTTCGAGAACCGCGTTTTTATAAACCATGAAATTTTGTGAAAACTTAAGGGTCAGGGGTCATTTTCAGAGGGTTTTTTTAATTAGTATTCAGGGGGTCATTGGATGGCTATATGGGCTAGCGAGTTTGAAGTTCGACCCTTGAAGTTTGTCTATCCTGAATTTTTTTTGTCATGTTTCATGGTCTAGTAAATAACTGCGAAGACCTTCAATGCACACGGGACCAGCCTCAGAAAATGAACTAATCATTCATCCTGTAAACCTGTCACTGGTTTCCTCCACCCTGCCTAAGCTTATTTTCAGTGGCTGAACGACGTTTTGAACTTTTGCATTTTATTTTCGGACTAACGACGTTTCTGACGTTTCGTATTGACGCGGGCACCCCTTTCTCTACCCAAGCAGTACTGATTCAGAAAAAAGGACACAAAATACATTTCCCAGTTTGAAGGTCTCTACCACTCTGCTATCGAATTCAACTGTGACTACTACGGAAATTTAGAGCCTATATCATAATATCGAATTAATCGCAGTCTCCTCAATTTGGTTCCGCTCTTTTTTTAAGGGGGTGAACGGGAGCTGACTACAAGGCGACATGATATCTCAGATATAATAACTGGAAATGGATAATTGTAGATTGGAACTTGAAAATTAAAATTGCTACCCCAAGTGTTATAACGATGAAGATTAAATAATTTGACGAAGTTTTCTTTCATATCGCTTGGGCAAACATCATGAAAAATATTAAAACATGGTTCAAACGGAGCTGCTCAGCCCTTGCCCTGATATTTGAAATGCCTAAGTTCTGAAAGTTAATATGATACATGTGATCTTTGCCCAGAATAAATTTGATAACTTTGTTCTGAGCATGTTGCAATCTGATCGAATGATATTTAGAAATGTCGCAATACTTGGAGGAAATAGAATACCGTAAAACCCCGTCTACAAGGATATACCTAAGAAACGCCCTCAATAAAATTGGTTGCTTGTTGTATTTGGAGTTTGAGCAAATATATACTGGCACTGGGTGGCTATGCATTCCATCTAAGTATGTTGTAACACCAATCAATTGTATTGACATAATAACGACTGTTTCGTATATCAGGATCGTATAGCTCAATTGATAGAGCGTCAGACTTTGGAACTGAAGACATGCTGAAGAGAGCATGGTCCGGGCACCGGTTCCGTTTTTTCATTATCGTTTAATTTTAACTTTTTTGACATGTTCTTTTTATCTTTCTTCAAATCTACCTTTCTACTTTTAATTTTAGGTGTGTTTTTTTTTTTTTTTTTTTTTTTTTTTTTTTTTTTTTTTTATTGTTTTTTTAGTAATTTTGTGGTTTTATAGAAAATAGTAAAAGCATTTATTCTAAATAATAGCGAAACCCACGGTTAGACAGATGTGTTGTAACTACTTGTCTGTCCTCGTCTTTGCAATAAAAACCTATGTTGCACCTTTGTGCCATCCCAATTCTTGAGGAATGGTAGGTAGGGTGCGTTTTTGGCTTAAGCACGATTTTGTTTCTACTTGAAATGAAATCAAAATAAATATTGTTCTGTTGCCACAATTGCAGTTTTTCAATAAAAAAAAAAATAGATGAGGAATAATAATTATTCCATATTTGAATCTATTGTCCCATCAAGAATAGAGTGTCTTCAAAAACTTCAATCAATTCATCTGACAAAGGAAACTATTCTGGTCATTCAATTTTGTTTCGCTTGCACCTGTTATATCACAGGCGTTGGTAGAGAAGGCACACTTCTCTTGTCTTCACCGAAGTAGTGATGTAAACACTAACATGATTAATTACCATAGCTAGCAATGGACATACACTATTTTTTGTTCCACTTGAACCCATACTATAGGCTATTCGCTGTCGATGTGACGTAATTAATCGGATTAACTACCCTAGCAATTGATGAATACAATTTCGAATATATAGCCCTGCACTTCATCGTTCACGTGGCACCTATGCATTAAACCATAGTTGTCAAAGAAATGCTAATCACTCGCCATGTAAGATTAGTATTTATGAAAAGAGTGGTATTCAATCTATGTTTGGTGACATACGCGGGTGATTAGTGCAATCTGCTTGATGGTAGTTATTGCGATTATTACGTCACTTCGACAGCGAATTGTAGTATAGACGAATCCAACAAGCCAAGTGATGGTCAGAATTTATTCGGCCATTATACGCTGGTGAAGTTGCGTAATTAATCGGATTAATTACCATAGCAATAGGTGAAAACAATTTTGAACATATCGCGCTGCGCTACAAGCAGGTTACACTCATCACCTGTACTGTGTATGTCTGCAATCATAGATTGAATACAATACTGGTCTTTTCAAAGATCTTACAGGTGCAGCATGATATGGTTCAATGAAGAGGTACCGCCTGAACGTATCAGTGTATAACGCGGTATATTCAAAAATTGTTTTCACCTATTGCTATGGTAGTTAATCCGATTATTACGTAACTTCGCCAGCGTATTGAATAAAACAGGAGGATGTGAGTTCATAAGGGCAATGTCGGGGATTATAGGTCACAATCGATGTGGAGAGATGAGAGGTCCGACCAACAGCCATAGCGAATGGTTCATGTTCAACTAATTCCAGCGGACGGTCTGTGGCTAGTAAGGAATCGTCTTTGACCACATGCGCAGATCTGTCTCGTCAGGAAGATATTTAATATCCCGAATTTATAATAGGCCTATGCCTACCAGTTCCATCGTATAACCGATCTGCAAGAGAATATTTGTTACCATGTTTAATAAGTTCGTATTTATCGTATAATAAAATGTAGCCAAATGTATATTATGTGTCACACGGTTTTCTGCTGAACCACTAGCAGGCTATGTTACCACATCTATGACAATGACAAAGGTGAATTTTGATGATTTTTACGATCGTCCGGATGAGCAAATCACTGAATGGGTCTTTAGTTCCCTCCTCTCCTTATCCTGCCAATATTATATGAATCAAAGAAAAATAAAGAAAAAAAAAAATTAAACAAGAAAAAAAGACAAAGAAAAGAAACAATAAAAGAAAAACAATAGAATAAATTAAACTAAATATGAAAAAAAAATGATCACGAAAGGAGTCTTTAGAAAATGCAAGAAAATATAAATGAAAAGTTTGAACAATATTTTGTTTATAAAAGTTTGTGTGACCGTGATGAGGCTCGAACTCACCATCTTCCGATCTAAAGAACCAACGTCTTATGCCTTGCCAAGTGAGCTATGCTCGTGAGATGCGAAATAAAGATAAAATAATACATTGTATACCTGCTTGTGTCGGTAAATGATTTGCTCAAATTCCATAATGATACAATATTGTGGAGGGCGCTAGCGTGAAATATGCTATCATCACAGTCGCTTCTATTCCTTATAGACGGGTTTCTACGGTAGTCAAACAGGCACAAAACAAGAGCCGAGCAGACAATTTATGATTTCCATCACTTTTTGATTAAAACATTTGCTTGTCTGTAGAGGAATTTCAAACGAGAGCTAAGCTGTTTCACAATTGTGGTTGCAATTTCCTCACCATCACGAATCTGATCAAGTTCTAGACCAAGATAAACAACAGTATGTTTAGACTTAATTATTTACCATTGCTAAGTATTATTGAAAAAATCAGAAACATTATTGACCTTGCGCTTTGATCCAAAGAGAATCAGTTCAGTTTGGCAGGTGTGTAGAGAGAGATTATTTTCTATAACCCATTTATTCCAGTTCTCCAAATTATCACGAAAAACATGCCTGATTCTCTCTGGATCTTTGTCAGAATATATCAAAGCACTATCATCAGCATACTGCAGCATAATGCAATTAATAGAAGTGGACATGTCATTATTAACATTGCATACGAATAAAAGAGGACCTAAAATACTACATTGGGGAACTCCGCATGTTATGGCAAGAGGATCAGACTCAACCCCATCAATTTGAACAATTGTTTACGATCAAATAGATAAGACTCAAACCAGGCTGTTGACCTAACACCCCATCTCAAACAGTTTGTTACACAGGATTTTATAGTAATATCTAGTAAAACCATCCCAGTATAGAAGCCAGTAGCAGTTTTGGATATGTTATTTCAAAATGTTTCTCAGAGATTGAGATTTAAAAGAGCCACTTTTTTAAATGGTGCACAAATTATTAAAATCCGTTCACGCGTCAATGAGATAATTGAGATTTTACAAATAGACCCATTTTTGGACAATTCCAATGAGGGGCAATACACATACTTAGCAAGACTGAGAGTTTATTAATTCATTTCTTTCTTCCATTCTAAGCTACAATGCAGCACATTATGTGTATTGCCCCAGTGGAATTGTCCAAAAATGGGTATTGTACAATCCCAATTATCTCAGTGATGCGTGAACAGAATTTATTGAATTGGTTCACCATTTTACAGAAGAAATGTCATGGTTCTTGCATCTACAAAAATGTTTTGATTTTACTGCCGACATTTTAAGTTATGTTCCCTAATCCACAGGGCCTATTTTTATTGTACTGAGACACCCTGTATATTGTAATAACAGTTTATGATAAAGCAAAAGGAATACAGGCCTAACCATAACGCATTAATTAATTCCAACAGACCTGCTACCATGACAACTGGGTTTCCTAATTCAGGTTCCTTCATGTGTTTGTCAGTATCCATGACATAGCAATCATTACATTATCATGATATATAGTCCATAATGCCAATTAAGTCAAATATAATTAACAAAAATATGGTAATAAAATGCAAGCATAAAATATTATTCAGTATGTTATAATATTTTTGTACAATATTTGCACATCAAAAACAGCAGACATGGACAAAAAGTAATTTTGAGACATTTTCCTCCAATCATATATTTCAGTATTGAGGCAAGCTGCTGGGATATTTGAGTAAAATACTGTAAACATGCTAAACATATTAGTATAAAATATTTTCTCATAGTACAAAATGCTCCCCTCCCTCCCAGTTTTAGAACGGCCCCCGGGATAGTTTGCTGCAGGAGCGTAGCCAGGTGCGGGGGCAACCGCCCTTTCCCCAAATCTTTAGAGAATTTAAATACAAGGTAGTTCCCACGGCAACGGCCTTTTATGCTCAGTTTTAAATTTCCCAGTAAAAGTAAGCAAATTTCCCAGTAAAATTGACAAAACATGGGTGTAGATGACCAAAAGGGTCAATTTTTGGCCAAAATGACCAAAATCACTGCAAACGTACATTTATGCCTTCTTATAAATTTCAAGATGTCATAGGTTAAAAGCCAAAGGTCACAGAACAAATAATTGACTTTTAGATCCAAATATCCATCTTAATAAATTGATACACATTTGATGACGTATAAGTAAATTTTCAAAACAAAATGTAGGTCACAAATCACCAAAAATGGCCCTGTCACCCATAAATCACAAATATATGTGATGCGATCAAGCCAAATCAGTCGGAACTCGGAAATATTGATTTTGAGATATAGCCAGTCAAAGGAAATTTTTCCTTTTGTTTCCTCTTGTTTTGGAAACTCTTTAATTGCTCATATCTTTGGAACTGGTTGTTCAATTTCAATTGGGTTTTCTGCAAAATCCAGCTTTGTAAATGCTTCTTACTATTCTATAGGAAACTGAAAATTTGTTATTGCCGAGATCCGACTGATTTTACTTGATCGCATCACATATTGAATTACATAATGATTTTGTTCATACTGAATATAAATGTGTCATGTGTTCCGCATACCAAATAAAGTTTCTACTCCAGTTAGCTTGAATGAAATAGTGACAAATGTGACATTTTGGGGGTAATAAATGACAAAAATCCATAAATAGCGTAACCATGGAAACGGTATAGAACGCGCGGGTTACCAATTTGCCAACATAGCGGGAAATATTTTAAAGACTCAGACTGCTGAACATTTTGATATATGATTTTTCCATTTGAAAATCTGTCCAACGACGCGAAATTTTTATGGGGCTTGCTCCTATGCTGTTAATTAAGGGCGGGTATGGGCAAACTTAGTGTACAGGTAACGTGAAAGGGGAAGCGATGAATTATCCCAAATCACAGTGGCAGGTGGTAACTGAGCCACCGAGTGCGCATATGTATTTCCAAAATTTGATATTTTTGCTGATATTTCAAAAAAAGCGACATGCAAAAGACAAATCTTTGGGCACACACTTTGTTATTGTTAATACAGTTCTTTTCCACATACCTTCGTTACCATTCGCTTTGGTGATTCACAAATATTATAGATAGGCTATTGTGACTGCAATATGGCGTTTTCAATGCGGTTTTTTTAAAACTTACTATGAAATTAACGCTGATATTTGGACATGCTCCTTTTAGAATTTTATGTCTGATCGTCGGCTTTTGCAGACAACATAATGCAGATTGGCTCAGGATAGATGTCACATTCCTCTACATGTATGTGGGTCCCTTTACTATATAATTACTTTGAATTAATTGTAAAACATCAAAATCTTCGTCTGGAAACAGGGTTCCTGGCTGAGTTCGGAACAGCTGTGGTCTTCGGTGCCGTATGAATATCTCGTAAAAAGAGTACGACTATAGCGAGTGTGTTTATATTTCCCGCTTGAAAGCTTGCGTCTACGTCTATACTATACTGCTTTGGATACGTTGGTTGATCATTATTATGATTTAGACCAAGGATATACCAAACTGTTATCAAACCTGTATTGTGATTGGGACCTACGTGTGGTATCTCTTTGTATAATGTCCTGCTATTCTGCAAGCCGGCCAATGACTCGCCTTGTTATAGGGTTGATTGGGTCCCGTGATCTGTTATAAATACAGTTTACGACTGAGTTGTTTAGGACCTGGTCAATACATAATCATACAGGGAATAAGTGGTTTGACTACTGCAGTGTTTTTAGATGTTGGCAGTCCTTGGTGGCTGTGATACCGTTGCCACATTTGTAGGTTGCGAGGGGTATACAAATTGGACAGAATTTATGACCAGATCATTTCAAAATGGCAACCTACAAGTGTGGTAACGTCATCACAGCCTCCAAGGACTGCCCACATCTAGAAACACTACAGTCATTGCAGAGTGAACAAAGGTTCCTGGTAGGAACTGAAGTATATCTAGTGAGTACTTTCATTTCTATTGAATCTGACTTATGCACATATCAAATGCAACCCCGGCCCCTGGGGACCCGGGGATGGTCCGGGACTTGACATCATGTGACCCGGGATTTGACTCAAAATGTATCCCGGGGGGAGCCGGGTGTTGGCCGGGACTGGTATAAGACTTGACGACGGCCAAAACCCCGGGAAAGTGGGCCGGGACTTTACCCGAGCCGGGCCGGGATTATGTCGTAACTTACCCGGGGCTTTCCAACCAGTAAAATGGGCCGTGGTTTGCTAGTAAGGATGTCCACATTTATGGGTCAGGGATTCCTATCACTTGGCCGTACTTGAGCCGTGGATGTATATTAATAATCCACTTAGTCACCACATTAATAATGTTACTGTTCATATAAATCCATTCCAAAAACAAAATCTTGGCTGTTGTTTCCAAATTTTGCCATAGTAGTTCATGTATCTGCTATTTTAACCAGACCACACTGGCTTCTTGACATGCACGTTCAAACGAGAGCCTGCTATACGCTTATTTATGCCAAATGTATTGGTTTTTATTTTTTTAAGCTTTAACCACCCGCGAAGAGTAAAGTTTTAAATTATTAGGCCTAAACTTAAAAACAAAACTGACCGTGATAATAAAATATTGCCGTTATTACCCAAAATGACAACCTCGTGAGCAAACAAAATATTAATAACTAGTGTGCCAAAAATTTGATAGATGGTCATTTGATTTTAAACAAGACACAAGGTAGGCCAATTTGGATGGGGTATGGGTTTTTACAGAATAGCCTCATTATAATTATTGAAGTTGCATTTTGGATTGACATAAAAAAATGTTGATGTTTTAATCATATAAACCTACATGTATGCCCTATATCAATACGACATTCCTGGTTTATTCCCGACATTTTCCAACCCGCCATTCATGCCTCGTAATATATTGAGAACAAGCATGCATATTAAATATAGCACTTGATGGCACACAGGGATCCCCCTCTTGTCCCGTTCCCCTGCCACTGTAAAGCATGAAAAATACACGAACTGACTACGGGAAAGTCGGGTGACTGGGGTCCGACATTGATATATGTAACGTAAAATTCCTTCGACGGTGTGCTCGTCCGAAAATGAGTCATTAGACATAATAGACGTTAGTCCGAAAGTGGAAACAGTAGGCCTATATCTGAGAATTACGCTGCTCTGCACTAGTGACGAGAATCTAGATAGCATAATTTCGCGTTATCGTTTTTAGATGTTCCGCAACAAGGTGAGTAACTGACGCATTTGCAATGGAACACAGATGTTGGCCTATATTTGAAGCGTTTGAATCCTCCCAGCATGTCCAGAGCTCGGCAGTCCATTTAGTGAAGACATACATGAATACCGAATTTTGAGCCCGCGATATTAAAACCATATGTAGATCCAGGCCTATATCCGATGCTCAGGGCCGGGAACTTGGGCCGAGGAATACCCGGGGTTTGCATCAGTTTGCCTCGGATATTCGCCCCGGGGGGCCGGGGAGTGGCTGAGAGTTGTGCCCGGGTGGGTCCGGGACTGGCCAGGTGTTTACCCGGGACTTGAACTTTTAAACCCCAAATCCACGGCCCACGACCCGGCCATCCCCGGGTCCCCAGGGGCCGGGGATGCATTTGATATGTGCATTATTTACCTTGAAAACTTGATTGATGGATCAATTGATAACCATTTCACATACCAGTGTTTATGGAACGTCTATTTGAATAGCATGATCGTACATTAGATAAATATCAGTATTAATTTATTCTACATCAATATAAAGGATTACTATCAAACTTCTCACAGCTAATAGTAAGTTGGCTTAGTGGTAATGCACTGAGTCTCACAACCAGGAGGTCCTGGATCGATTCCCAGCTCTGCCTTTTTCATTTCCAGGCTGGGAAAACTTTCAATTTCCGAACTGATAACTTATTTGGCGCGCATGATCTGAGCTAGTCCGTTTCTGATGGCCGTGTCTCTTACAGGCACACACACCCCTGGAATCCAAAGCAGGTTCCTACCCTCTTTACATCCTTTATGTTATTTCATAGGTCAAATCCTTAATATGTATAACTCCACATAACCATTGTTATGTAAAGTTTAACCAACAAACAACCATGTTCCCTTTTTACCCTAGTGAAGTGTACTATTTTACACAACATTGCTTATGTCTTTTCTAAGAGTGTACTACTGTGTTAAATTTTGACGGATTCTCATAATTTATCACTTTTAACTTTTAATATGATTGGGCTATTTGTTCTTGATATCGTGTCATATCGTACCCACAAATATGACCAAATCGTGTAACAAATGTAAAACAATAATGACATTTGTAAATCCAGATTTCCCAAAATTCCAAAAATTGAATGCAATTTCTGCCATTGGTAAGGTTGCTGGTAAGGATAATGGTTCACCCCGTTTAGCGTTCAAGTTCAACGAATGGACACCCTAAAATAAGCCAAAAAATTAAGGTACCAGTTATGTTTACCTCCTGTAATCCTAAACAAAGACAGATATGTCATAATTGGAACCAGCAGCCAATAGCTGCATCTTTTAGCTCGAATTTAAGACCTCATTCGTTGAAATTGTTCACGGCGATCCCAAAACCCAAGGAAGATACCAATTTAAAAGTTGCATTTGCTGCATTAAATGCCCTATTGATTTGTACACAAAGCGTTCGTGAACAAGAGAAGTAGCGCTGCGCTTCCATTGATTAGCACGTTAAAACTAGGTTCGTGCTTTCATTGATTAGAACACAAAAGTGCAACTTTTGATTTCGTTTCTTCATTAGCTTTTAGATCACCGTTTCTTTAATTCTCAACTAATTTCAACAAATAAGGTCTTAAATCAGAGCTAAAGAGTACAGGGATTGACTGCTTGTTTTAATTCTGACATATTTGTCTTTATTTAGGATATACGGGTGAACATTACCTGGTACCTTAATTCTTTGGCTTACTGTAGAATGAATGTATGAGGGTTTGAGTGCTTTTACCAAATGGGTCAATAAATTATAGCCACATATCGTCAAACTACATCACAACTTCACAGAGTTAAACGAAATAAAGGAGTTAATTTTTATTGGCAAACAATTCAATAAGTAAGTCACGTGAAAACTATGTAACACCATGATATAACTATGGACACCAAATAAGAAATGTTTTTAGTTGATATGATTTTCATATGAAATTTCTGTACGGGACCAAGTTTTAAAAAGGGAGCAGCTGGGAGCAGAGATGTGGGATTTTTTAAACTTGCTGCTTTCTTTCCATTGGTGTTGGACCGTTTTCAGTTGATTTACCCCTACAAGTAAGCTACTGCTTGCCTCCGTGGGATATGACTACCGTAAGTAACTAGGCCATCATGTCCCTATCTTTTTCATCTCCGACTCACCTGTGTGTCATTCCACACCATTTTGAGATCGTATTCAGGTAAGATGTCTGATCTGGCATTTATATGATCCAGCGCCATCTCTACTGCTGGTAAAATCCCACTGGAATCCCATACACCACTAAGTGAAAAGAACCCGCCAAGATAAATTGGAATTTTGCAATCACTTGTGATGTTGTCTGCAATTCCTCTATTGGTGTATCTGTTTGTCTCTGATTTAGAAGCATTGGATAATATTGCCTGCGTTGTCACTTGAATACCATCAGGAACATCAGTGTGTGTACCGAATGCAAAGCTGACCGATAAAAACAGTATACAATCTAACAGTTCTCCTGTTTTCATTGTCAATGTTGTTATGTTACGCAGGATGTCATCAATCAGAAAACAAAATGCTGTACATACAAATGTGAAAACAACTCAATTCTCTTCCATCAGAAGGATTTCTGCTTATCGTACTCAAACATGAATTCAATAACAAGTTGCTTCAAGCGCAGTGAACATCGCACTGGTGATGTACGAGCCGTATATCACTATCTGGGTATTGATCATGCAGAGCCAGGCATGCAGAGCATCAAACATGATATAACTAAACGCCTCCAAATGAATCTAATGCATTTGCCAGTACCATGGTAAAATCCTTGAGGGTGCACTACCTCTTTGCACGGTTGTTTGATGTGATCATTTATTAATCTAACAAAACACATGATGCAGTCATGTCTACAGTAGAATTCATCTCGACCTTTGCAGGACTTAACCCCATTAAAAGCTATTAAACCAAGATAACACTCATTGAAACAGCTCAACTGATTAAATCGGATCTTCTCTGGTTGTGCACAAGTGTCTGTTTTCATGTGCGATATCGCAATAAAGCTGGTATTATAGCTTCAGTTGGGTAACCGATTATAAAGGAAACGAAAGGAAACAATGGTATGTGTACCTTTGTTCACGAAATGAGACAATGGCGTGCTTTTTGTAAACCAGCATTCTTGCGGATCATGCGGTCCAGCAAAACCATATTATCAATTGGGACAATGCCAAAATTCTTTGTAAGGAAGATGATGCCAATACAAGAAGAATTAATGAATCCATTTGGATCAGGAGACGAGGTCCGAACGTCATGAACAGAGACGAGGGGGCCCACTTCCTTAGTCACGTGTATGATCCTCTCCTGGCTGATAAAACACCCTCTTCAGTCGGGATACGTCCAACCGGAAGTATGGATCTGCAACCATCATTCTGATGATGCCTATCGACCATGATAGGCGAAACCGTCAAACAGTGAGTTTACTTTTGGTTTTGTTTCAATGAAATCTTCTATAATATTTTTAATTGAATTTAGCCAAATAATATGAGTTATACATTTTATGATAAAAAGTTTTTTTGATAATTCCCTAGTCATTAAGTAGTCTGTTTGCTGATGTTCTAATATCATTTTACTAATGTCTACCCCTTGTAGATGCAAACAAGATTTTAGATAAATAGCGCCATCATTGTTCAACTTTTCTTAAAAATGACTCAGTTTTGCATGCTATCAAACAGCCATGTTTGGAACGCATGGCAAAGAAGAGTGACCCCAAGAATCACATCTTAGACGTAGTGCCTCACAGGTAGAATCCGACCACAGCTAAAAGCACCTTCTGTTTCTTAAAATAATGTATGTGCTATTTACTGCTAAGGCCTAAAAAACTGCAATGCCCTTAGAGCCCCAAAGCAGGATCGGTCCGTTGGTTTACTTTTTATATCGATATTTTCCAATACACGAAAATCAGGGTTTTCTGCCACACTAAGCAAAACAAATTGATATGTTTTTATGACGTTAAAACTATTAGGTGTATTTCCCCCCCCCAATTTTTTCTTATTGTGTTCAAATTTTATTCTTATTCATTTGATACCCCCCCCCCCTGTGGGTCAAACTAGAAACCACTGACCCACCATAAAACCCTTAACCAACCATATTAGCCATTGCCACACCATGACACCCCATGACCATCATGATACCCCTTGACCAACCATGACAGCTACTTTCTCTCCCTCTCCGTGATACCTCTTGACCCACCATGACACCATTTGACCCACCATGACACCTACCATGATACCCCATTGACCCATTCAGACATCCCTTGAACCAGTTTGACACCACTTGACGCACCCTGATAGTCGACACCCCTTGACACACCAAGACATCCTCTTGAAATTTCATATCTATATATTTTAGTCATTAATAGGTTAGCATCTTTCATTTAAATCAGAACATGCCAACCCCATGAAGAACATGGTCCATAAGGACACCACATTGTCTCCAGTAGCCATATACTTTTCGCAATCATGCAATTTTTGACATCGCCATTGGATTAACACATAATCATGAAATCTTCACAAACAATTCTAAATTTGTTTTCGTCCATCTACCAAAGGCTCACACAAAAACATATCAAAAGTCCCCAAAAATCTAAGTAGAGGAACAGTGCCTAATTTGCATAAATCCAAAATGGGCGCTTATGCAGGGTGTGAAATTTTCAAAATTGGTCAAATCTTGCTCAAAACCACACCAATGTATTTCTCCTGTAATAAGGATTCAGAAAAAAAGCATAGGTTGACCTATCTCCAATGAACACTTCTTGAGTTATAGGGAAAGGTCAAATGGCAAAATTTGGATTCTAAAGGGGGACAAAATTGAAAAATTCTCTGATTTTGATCAAAAATGGTCTCATATTGTTCCGCTTGCAAAAACATTGAATAAAAAAAGAATATTTTGCCATATCTCATGTGCTTTGTTACCTTAATAACACGGCATTTCGCGTATTTTTTGGGTATCGCCGAATGGATCTAGAAGTGTCTAGTAAAAATAAGAGAATGAATACTTAAGTTTATATATTTATTCTGCAATTCACTGCTCATTTACTCATTTCCCTGCTCATTTCCTCAAATCATTGTTCATTGAATCATGGCCATGATCATTTGCCCAATTCACCTTCACTGACTCATTTCCCCGCTCATTTGTTCACTTCACTGCTCATTGACTCATTTCCCGGCTCATTCATCCATTTCCCTGCTTATCGACCGAGAGCTTCAATGTTTCGATCGTAAAATTATTTACTATGATTTATGCATCAATTATTGATTGATCGCTTGATTATTGATTTATCGATTGCAAGTGCTCTTTGTCCTCATGCATATTCAAAACATAGCTAGAGTCTAGTTTACCAATCATTTGCTGAAGCCCTTGCATCGGGCCATGGAAAAAATCCCAAAGCAAAATATTATACACTTGATTTGTTCGGAGTGACCTTTCTTTTTCTTGCTCTTTTTCTTCAATTCAGCTTCTTTCCATTTTCTTAATATATGTCAGCATGCTAAAATAAAGTTTCTCAGATTGGCGTGACTTTGCTTGATCCTGGTTCTATCTGGACCCAAGCCCGTGTCTGGCCTGACCGACTGGTTAAACAAGCATCGATGACGCCTTCCGAAGGAGGGCGTACTTCTTTCAGACGTTTGACTTCATATTCCACCTGTAATCACAAGATATAACATACAATATCTTTAACATCAAACGTGATATTTTCTGATATAATTTGACGCGAGCGCTGATAAAACGCCGCTAGCGTGGGTGGGGCACTGTACGCCAAGCACACTCCACTCCATCCACAATTACTAGAATAAAATCAACATTGCAATAATACAACCGTACAGTTCCTCGAGAGATTCTGAACGTGAAATCAAAAAGGTACAGGTACATTCGTCATTTAAAAAGTTCTACCTCCATTTTCACATCTCTGTTTACGTGCCAAGATAAAGGGTAAAAGAGTGAAAAATTAGTGAAATTATGACTTTTGACTCTTTTTGCCATGGAAAGTATTCCATACATGTGGTGCTTAAATCCATTTTTGCAATTCTTGAACTTTCTGGTAACTATTTGGTATTCATAACCTCATTAATATACGCGATACATGCGATCCAATCATTTATATTTATTTGGCATAACGCAAACGCTGAACGCGGTCAAGAATAAACAACAGTGGACCTCCACGCCGTCAGCGTAAATATTAGTAACCTCTGCGCGCGCCGTGTTGTGCGTCGAACAAATTGCGAGAGCGCTGGCCGCCGTATTTGGATTGCGCGCTACCATATTTGCACAGATTGTGATACGCACTTCTGTTATTGGTCGTTCTGTTTTAGCCTGATCGATTTTTGAAAAGGCAAAACGTAAAAGTTGGTTTATTTTTGAGTAAAATTGTGTGATATTTTGTGAAGTGAAGAGATGAAAGTGACGGTTATGAATGAGGTTAATAACTTTGCATCGGTAATATGTCGGGCATTGTGAAAAATCTAAACATTTTGCCAAAAATGTTTAGATTTTTCACAATGCCCTCCAAATAACCGATGCAAAGTTATTAACCTCTAAATAACACTGAGAGTAGACATAACAAAATAATTATCATTTATCGAGCGAACCAGATTGTTACCTCAAGATTTAAGAAAGATTTTGGCACAGTATGAACGCATTTACTTGTGTCAGGTACCGTGCTAAGTTGACCGCTGGAAAGTGCAATAGGCAAATGAGAAGGTATTTTCAATATGTAAATATTTTGTTCCTATTTGAGCTCCTTGACATGCCTTGGGACTTCAAAACAAAATAAACATGTTTTATAAGAGACGAAAACATCGAAGGGTTAAACAGACCCACAAATGTTAGTGAAATTTGCCAGATTTCGACTAGACTACGTTTAAGGTTAAATACCACTAATAGGCCTGGGCGATACATTGAAATACGATGAGGAACTACGAAAAGACTGCATTAAAATCGCTGAAATTGATCAAGTTATATAGCCAAAAAAATACTTTTTAGAGTTTGATGCTTCAAAATGGTACATTTTCTCTCATTATATGACATTTTTGATGTAATAGTACCAAAATTCATACGCACGGCTTCGGTTTTTAGTAAATAGTCGCCCTATCATATTGTAACTTTCAGCTTCGAGGGCGCACTGTCATTTTAAGGTGTTTACGGTTCAGTGCGTTAAAACAAGAAAAGTCTCAGGTCAACCTATGTTGAATTTTTGACCATTTGGCATCTAAATCATATAGTTTCACCTGATATTGGTGGCATTGAACTGTGAGAGTTCTGAATATGAGAAAATTTCACCCGAAATTAGGCATTTTCCCATTGAAACCCATGTAATACATAATTAGTGGTATTTAACCTTAAGGGTAATTGGTAATTACGTCCTTTTGTAAGCAATGGATGCATCTTGACGTGGAAATAAGATGAACAGTTTGTTTATAACCTTGTACATACTTACAAAATACAAAAATTGTGCATACGATCTATTTGATTTTAATTTAACTTATGAACCAATTAACACAACTTGAACCAACAAGTGCTCACCCGACCGAAGTCAACAACCTATGGAAAGGGTTCAATGTGAATTCTATTCTGAACATGTATCGGTTTTTTGTAAAATAAATCTGTAATGATTTGCACATACAGGGTGTCCCAGAAAAAATTACTGAGTGAATAAAATTGAACGTAAGTAGAGAACTAGACATCAAAATCAAAAAATGTAAAATGTATCGCATAGCCTATTTTCTTGTGCATCAGGTACGAAAATTTTATTTGATTCGGTTGAATGGTTGCGAAGAAATTAACAATTACATAATGCGCGCATCAATGCAGTTCATTCCAAGTTTGATGCTTTTTTCATACTCGCTCGCCGCTTCCTAAAGTCTGTGTATCTCATTAAATTTAGTCCACATTATTTATTCGACAGTGTTCATGCTTTCACTGAAGATGAATAACCGTTTGATTTCTGCAATTGGAAGCTTTCCAACTTTAATTCTTTATGTTGTGCAAATGTTATATTTAAACTTTCCAAAGAACGTGTGATTTTTGATACCATGCAACATTAATGTTGAAGTTTTAAAAGATTAAAACTTTGCATTATAATTTCTTGGAAATATTCCAAAAACATTTTTAATGTGTATGAGAATTTTTTAAAGCTATAGATGGAATTCTTTATGCAACATTCATATCAACATTAACGAAAAAAGATATTTTACGAGTACCGAACATCATCTTATATGCAAGCTTTCATTTTCAATATCGTGCAGGTTTTCAAATTTGAACAAAACCTAATTAAATGTTTTGCAAGAAACAGATTATTTAAAAAGAACGAAAAGGATTTCACGGTACAAAATATGAAGCCCATTGACAGTTAACCACTAGTGCGCATTGTGTTGAATGATCTTTCCTCAAACTTGGAATGAAGTGAACTGACGCATGGGGATGTATTCGCTCATTTCATTGCAATCAGTCAACCGATTCCAGTAAAATTTGCGTATTTGATGCAGAATAAGATGGGCTACACACAGATATTTAGATTGTTTGATTTTGATGTCTATTTCTCGACAGACACCCTGTAGATGAGCAACCTTTTTAATCAACATTAGCCTTTCTTTTCAGACCGTTTCCGACGTACCAAATCTACAGGGTGTCCCAAAAAAAGAGGCCCCTCATTGCGCCCTCCTTTTCTCCTATTTCTGAAAAGTTCATTAAATATTTTTTGGATGTAAAGAAACCTTTAATCGTTAGCTTTAATAAACCAAAACAATTATTTCAATCGGCTCACAACTTTTGAAGATATGCCCTTTTGAATAAATGTACCCGTTTTTCACTCTGTCCACGGATAGCAAACAGAGTGGTTGGGATGGCTCATCATGCTCATGCTGTGGAATGGCCTGTACGATCACCAGACCTCACACCACTTGATTTTTTCCCTTTGTGGCAAAATCCTAGATATTCGCAAACGTATTACTGAATGCTTTCGCAAGTATCCGGCGCACAAGGATGGTACGCAACGCAATTGATGCAATGAGGACCAGGGCTGAAACCTGTATTCGCCAAGGAGGCAACCAGGTAGAGGGCAGAGCAGCACAGTAAACTCACTTCAGAAGAACTAAAGACAAACCAAACAGCCTTTTAGGGCTACCCTTTATCCTAAAAAGAGAAATGACTTATGTTGTAAATAAAAAAAAGAAAGCAAGAAACAACAAAGTAAGAAAGTAAGAAACATAATAAAACAAAAAGGCATATAAATAACCAAGAAAAAATAAGTAATTGCAAGTAAAGCAAAAGAAATCCCATTCGGCATCCATTTTACCCACAAATTAATGACACTATTAACAAAATCCATTGCCCATAAACACACCGGTAAAACCCATTCCATAAATAAAGTTATTTTATAAAGTTATCATTGAGGAATGTTTGATATTCATGCATGGTATGTGTACTCCTTTTCAATCTTTGAAGTAGCAAAACCTTCTCCGTGGACAGAGTGAAAAACGGGTACATTTCTTTAAAAGAGCATATCTTCAAAAGTTGTGAGCCGATTGATATAATTGTTTTAGTTTATTAAAGCTAACGACTCAAGGTTTTTTTACATACCAAACTATATTTGATCAACTTTTCAGAAATAGGAGAAAAAGAGGGCGCAATGAGGGGCCTCTTTTTTTTGGGACACCCTGTATATTCGCATCAAACAACAAAACTTTTATTTAGTAACCAAGATTTAAAAGTATAATCATGAGTAATTTCCTGGATAACAGAGATGGGACAATGAAGGTAGTACTTTTGAATGACCCTCGTAGTATATTCCAAACAATGTTTTGTGCGTTTTTCGTATCTCTGAGACCTACAGATTAAGAGTATAAGTAATGACATTGTGGCACACTTGACCCTTTTGAAATAAACTACCCGATAAGGTTCAAAGGGGTCAAATATTATTCGGTCTCAATATTGTTTTTTTTTCTGAATGTAGCATATAACAGTACGACAGCAACTTCGTGACCTCTTTTGTTCGACAGAAAATTTATACGGGTTGGTGAACACGGGTTACGTAACACAATGTTGAAATTTTAGCCGGCAAACGCTTTTTATCAAAAATAGAAGACACGGGTCGTATATTGTTCCATTTATGTACCCTGACCACAGATAAGATATCAAACATTTGTGTAAAGCAACAAATAACGTGTAAAAGTTGAATTAAATGGAAAAAAAGAAGCTTGAACATGTCCAAAGTAGCTCGGAAAATGCACGAACACAAAAATGTTCATATTATATTATCAAGCAAGAAAAAGCGCCGGAATCAAAAATGGGTGTCATGTTATAGAATAACTAAAGTTAGCTTGCCTGAAAATTTCATGATTTTTGGTTGGGGTATATTTCTAGTCGCATATTGAACATGTTGAAATGTTTATCTTTGTGCGTGACTACTGTCACGCCATATATTGTACGGCCGATGTTTTACCTGCAAAGAAACTTTCATTGTCAATTGTCCATTGTTGGTTATTTAACTTGAAAATAATACTCCCAACGTTCAAACAATTTTAAAAGTCAGCATAAAGGTTTGTGTTACATTATTTGGACGGTGTTAATTCATTCCAGAAATAAAATACACGAGTGAGCCACTGAGTGGGAATAACATTGCTATTATTGTCACCGAATTAATCATATCTCTGGTATGGCTTAGTGGTAAATACATGTATTTGGAAGTTCGATCTTGGTTCGAACCCCGCAAGCACCTCTCTTTGATTTTTGATTTGATTTTAACTCATATTTTTAAATCCTAGTTTTCATATTTTTATTAAAGCCATAATATACGATTTCGGGCAAATTTGAAGTTTTGTTATTCCAAAAATTATAACAATATTTATAATATTAGTAAATAATTGTCAGGAAGGTTTTCACGTTACATTTGAAGCAGAAGTAGCGAGATAAAAATGAAAGAAAACGCTTAATATCTTGACCGCTTAACTGTGGTGTTCTATGGGGATTAGTCTTAATAAGACATCAAAGTTAGTTGCTCTATCTAGACAACGAACTTGGCTGATTCCAATTAGGTGTAATCCGAAGTGTAAGTTGGACATTGTGTAAAATTTACAAATATGCCAAAATATTAGGTTTGAAATTCGTGCATCTCATGATTTGATATGTATGCATAAAAGCTCATAAAATATGTTGCCGATAGGGGAGGGGTCTGTCTAGTCCAATTAAAAAATCGTGAAAATATGTGTTGACGTTCCTTTCTTTGATAGGCCTATATATATTCTTGAACTTTTAAAAATTACGTAAGTTTGACATGCTTTATTTGATTATTTCATATTGAAAGCTACTGAACTTAAATGCATTTTTTTAAAAGATATGAACTCGAATGTAGGATTAGGCTTAAACATGAACAAGAAATAAATCATGAAAAAAGTGGGCCTTCAAGCTGACATTCATTAGGCCTATATTATTAAAGACAAAAGGAGAGGAAAAAAGAAAAGAAAAACGAACTGAAAAATTCCACATCATCGATAAGAAAACATGGGAATCGAACTCTCAACCTTCCGCACTGCACACCTTCGCTCTGTCCACTAAGCCATCGCAACTTGTTCGGGCAAAGGGTATTCGTTTGCTATCTTATTTCTCGTTCAACATGTTCAAGGATCTCACTCAATAACAATCTTTTCAAAACTGCTTGTACTTCAGCAGTACAGTAGGCTACTCGGGTCAAGTGGTTTGGGTTCATTGCCCAGATCACGTGTCCCGAGTAGCGGTACGTCTTCCAGTACTACGCCAACTCAGTGCTGAAGAAGTGACCTCGGATGAGGCACGAAAATTCCACTCGTAAGTGAAACTTTACATTGCTTGTGTGAATCAGTTTTAAATTGTTCTACATTATGTCTACGCCACAGCAGTCAAAATTACATTCCCGTCTCGAAAGCGAACATGGCCGGATGGCGACAAAACTAGTCAGACGTATGGAATTTCTGGAAAGAAAATCGGCCAGATTCAGGAACCACCTTCATTTTACTTTACATTGCAAACACCACGGTGTCACCCCGGCGAGTCTCAAATTGAAATCATCAGTGAAAGGTATAACAGCGGAAAGGATTTTACAAAGGGCTCAACATCAATTAGTAGGGGAACGGATCAGACAGATCTATGCTACGCTAAATAACATCAAACAACAAATCGCGGACATAGATGAACAGTTGTTTACTGAGTTGCCTATGGAGACGTACTCGGAAGTCAAAGATTGGGTCGCGCATGCGCACAAAGCTGAATGGGACAAGTGCAGATCACGTCAACAAACCAAATTTGCTCGCTTGTCATCGAGTGATAAACAAACCAAAACACGGGATAAAAACCGCCCGATTGTTCCAGTTAACCAGCAGGAGCATAAGGAAGTAACAGATAGATGGGTGATTAATAAGTCAGACAAAGAACTTACGGAATCGGAGTTGTCAGTGCTTCAAAAGGGACTCAACTACGCGGTAAGTCCATCTAAAATCCCGGTAGTCGAATTCATCACCGGTGTTGAATCGGCGACCAAATTGATAGGGCACGATTCGGACGAGGCGTCACGCTTGAGACTCGATTGTGTGGACATTCTAGAACATGCGAAGGTCCCTGACAGTAATATTTCCAAAGAGGAAAGAGCAGCTCTTCGTGATCTGAAATCTGACAATAATATCATGATCCTCCCTGCCGACAAGGGGAGGGCTACTGTGGTAATGAACAAAACCTCGTACCAAGACAAAGCCAATGAACTTTTAGCTGATAAGAACACGTATGAACTCATTAAGAAAGACCCCACTGCCAAGTACAAAAATCTCTTGGTGGATCAACTCAAAGTCCTCAAAGACGAGGAGTGGATTGACTTTAAGTTGTACAGACAGCTGTACCCCACCACGGCTGTTGTACCCAAGTTCTATGGCCTTCCTAAGGTCCATAAACCTTCGTGCCCACTTAGACCGATAGTGGCGAGTCGCGGTTCTATTACGTATGACACTGCTAAATTTGTGGCCAACATCCTGTCCCCCCTTGTTGGCAAATCTGAAAGACATCTGCAGAACAGTGAGGACTTGGTCAACAAGATGTCTAAATTCACTCTCGGTCCCGAGGAATGCCTTGTGTCCTTTGATGTCACAGCCCTCTTCACGTGCGTTCCGGTGGATGAAAGTTTAGTGATTGTTAAGGACTTGTTAACAGCGGACACCACCCTAGAGTCCAGAACTGATCTTAGCCCGCAGCAAGTTACTGACCTTCTGAGCACCTGTCTTAAAACCACTTACTTCGTTTACAACGAGAAGTTTTATGTTCAACGCGAGGGTGCGGCGATGGGCTCCCCCGTGAGCCCGATCATTGCGAATCTCTTCATGGAGAACTTTGAAGAGAAGGCTCTTCAATCGTGTGCTAATCCCCCCAAATACTGGGGGCGCTATGTCGATGACATTATGGTGATTATGGACAAAGCTGAGGTAGATACGTTCACTCAACACCTGAACTCTGTGCACCCATCCATCAAATTCACGGTTGAACTTGAAAGCAACAATGCACTCGCGATGCTTGACACCCTCATCACTCGCGCTCCTGACGGTAAGCTGGTCTTCAGTGTCTACCGCAAAAGTACCCACACCGACCAGTACTTAAATTTCTCCAGTCACCAGCCATTGGAACACAAGCTAGGAGTGATTAGAACTCTGACTCACCGCGCTAAAACTTTGTCATCTGACAGCACTCTTCTTGAAAAAGAATTAGATCATGTCAAGAAATCACTGTCCATATGCGGATACACCAAATGGACCTGGACTGCGCCGAGTAGTAGGAAACGGGACCCCAAACCTCGTAGGAGTGACACCCCCACCAAAGGTCACGTCTCGTTACCCTACGTACAAGGTGTGACGGAAGCGATTAACAGAAAAATCAGGAGTGCTGGTGTAACTGTTCATGTCAAACCCTCGAACACCATCAGGAGCATGGTGGTGTCGCCCAAGGACAAAGTAAAGACATTGGACCGTACGGGGTCCATCTATCAAATTCAGTGTAAAGACTGTCCATCACAATATATAGGTGAGACTGAAAGAGCTCTCGGAAAAAGGGTTTCCGAACATAAAAGAGAGCCCTCGCCGGTTGGAGGACATATAAAGCTGCCAGACACTCCTTTGACCCTGGTGAGGTCAAGGTGTTGGACAGCGATTCCAGGTGGTTTCAGCGAGGGGTGAAGGAAGCAGTGTACATCGCAACCTCCGAACCAGACCTCAATAAAGATCAGGGACGCCACCCCCTACCAGCCGCCTACAAGAGGCTACTCGGGTCAAGTGGTTTGGGTTCATTGCCCAGATCACGTGTCCCGAGTAGCGGTACGTCTTCCAGTACTACGCCAACTCAGTGCTGAAGAAGTGACCTCGGATGAGGCACGAAAATTCCACTCGTAAGTGAAATTTTACATTGCTTGTGTGCATCAGTTTTAAATTGTTCTACATTATGCTTGTACTTCAGTTAAGTGAGATGATACTACCTTCTTTGACGACTACAATATTTTGTTACACAATAGAGTATTTTGCATTTATAAAATATATAACAATAGAGGTTTTTAATTGCTATATTAATCAATATAACATGTATAATAGACAGCGCCGACTGGGATCCATTTCGTGAAGCATCGTGACACTTGCAACGTGCGCTTACGACACGAGGACTCAAAGAACGCAACTTTTCAACCTACGACTAGGTTATCATGGTTATTCCACCGCTCATTTTCGCTGAAATTTTAATACTAGCTGTGGTTAATTAATGTTTATCATAACAGAAAAGCATTAGACCGGCGTTTCCTCAAAGATGTAGATATAACCATTTTAATGATCGTGACATGCATTTTCTCTCATTTTTTAGGCTACTTCGCGCACCAAAAACATTCATTTTTTCCACAATAATTCAACATTTAGACCTTATTCTTTGCCTTATACTCATGTTTCATATCTTATCTATGGGCTCAATATGGAAATGAAGGAGAAACGACTCGTGTATTCCATTTTTTGATGTTTTCTGAAAAACCGTATTTGCCACCTGATTTTCAACATTGCGTTACGTAACAGCAGAGGTCACGCCGGTAAAAATTACCGGAAGTGAGCTAAGTTGCTGTCGTACTGATAACTCAGAAGTTATGTGCCACAACTGGTCAAGGGTCAATTTCCATGTTGCACAGGATCAAAAATAGTATTAAAAAAAAGTAGATCCGATTTTCGTGAAAGTTGTGGCAAATTGTTCATGCCATATAAAGAGAATTGTGGGTTGAAACAAAATGTGGGGTTTTATTTTAAGCCAAACTATCCCAGGAAAACGTAGTAATAACATTCAATAACTAGCTGCAAAACATTCTAACATGATATTATGATATTATAGGCTTAGGGTTGACCAAATAAAAATATTTCCCGAAATAAATATTTCACAATAACATTATGGCAACATTTAAAAAATATTGTTGTAGTGTTTTTTCATATAAAACCTTTCAAGAATATTTTCCTGACCTTTATATAATCGACATAAAGGAAAATATAAAAAACGTTTTGACCAAACCTGAAGCTTTATGGATGTAAGTGTAATACTCACCTCGGCCAATTTCTGCTTAAGTGCGTTATTTTCTTCCTGAAGAGCTGCTACCTGACCCTGGCTGTTCACCTTATTGCACGATTGGATCGTGTTACCCGTGGTTATCGTTGGTGGACCGTCTGGGTATTTGTAGACTGAAATGATCTGAAATGATTTAATAGCAAATCACTAAAATCAAATCAAATCAATGATCATATTGTTTTTACACTTATACTGGCAATAGCTGTTACTATCGGTCAGTAGCATAACCCAGTGGTGTAATGTCCCATTTTCACAATAGTATACAAATTAAAACAACAATTGCCCTGGCAAATTCCTTTTTAGCCAAAATTGTACGCGCTTCGTCACTGGTCCATAAATTTTTAAAAAAATCACTTTCTTTTGGGGCTAAAATAACCTGAAGTTGAACTTTGTGAAATAATTGAGCGATCTTGCAATTCCTTGGGCAAGGAGTTATAATTACCGATTCTCGGGGAGCTGATTCTGGCTGCGATGGTTGATCGTGGCTTGCATAAGGTGTGCGCTTCTTAGCTGCACGTTCATGAACGTTTGTAACTGTTATGGTCTTGGGCCATGGAATTCCTGTTAAGTGTGCTGAGGCGTGTGGTTTATGCCTGCATGTGCGTAACGCACAATTTAAAAATCACTGCGCTTTTTTCGTTTTGTTTTATAGGGAAAGGCGAAAATTAGAACCTACCTTTGGAACAAATACTATTATCAATGTTATCGTTGTACAAAATAGCAGAACACAACTGGTAAAGATATAGAGTATGGCTGGATCATTATTAATGACGAAACTGACGGATACCCCAATGGTACATAGAACTATCACGTTATACACACTAATGCCGATAAGCTTGCTGTCATTCAATGCAGATATGGTCACCTAGCAAATGATAATAATAATAGTGATGATATAATGATAATGAATTATTAATGATACTACGAACGGTTACGTGCGGTTCATACGCGCAGATTTTCCATTGAAATCATCGCATTGTGTGAGATTGACCATATTAAAAAGAGGTTGCGATTTTAAAACAAACGGCTACATGTAACGCCAAAAAGACGGTACTACGGCACGCGACTAATTTTCCATACAAAAAAAGTATCATTTCAAAAATCATGATACATGCATGTATTAGTTCTTAATCAACAGAAATAGTTGCCTTTTTAGCAACCATAATATTCAGGTAGCAATGGAATAAAATCAATTTTAACCGGCATTTTTTGTCCTGATTTATAGACCAAATCAAATGCATGCTGAATTGGAATAAACATGGGGCCCGTGCATTAGCCATAGACCGCAAAATATCTTGTTAGTCGCTGTTCCTTGCCAGACGTGTTGGTCTCGGTCCCAGTCGGCTTGTGCTCCTTCGTGACGAAGAGCATAATCCAGCTTGGAACCGAGACTAGCGGTATGTACGCATGTACGCACATACAGCGTAAGGTGCATGAAACATTCATAACCTCTCTAATAACGTTGCAAACACATACCTGCCGCGTTTCCCAAGCCAGAAACGCCCCAAATATCAGCAATAAAGCTTTATAGCTGTATAATGTTGCCAACCAGTAGATTTGGTGCTTACAAGAACAGTATTCGTAGTATGGTACCAGTCGCTGATTTGGTACTTGTGGGTCGTCCTGTGTGTAAGAGGTGCATGGGATATAATTAGTAGACTGGCTCCAAGAGGCTCATTGTCGCACGAAATCAGCTTTCCATAGACTTTACAAACTTGTGGTCGCGTTTCTGGCCATAACTCGATTTACCTTTTATTTTGAAATAAATATTTCATATCATCTTAATCATAACTAGTGCTCTGAAGGGCAGGCGGAAACCCTGAATTTTCCTGGATCGGACCGAGCCGAGACGGGGTCAAAGATCCATGGTTGACTATTTTTATTCCTGAAACTTTTATGGTAGTTTGAAAAGCTAAAATCCAGGAGTTTCTGGAGGCGCTGTCATGCCCTCTTTGCGTAATCCAATGTCCAATGTGTTTGGTTTGCTCAGCGCTCTACTAAAGTGTAGGTATTACTCATTCATATTCATTGAAGAGCAATCGCGCGCCCGATTTATCTTCAGTTATGAAACAGTCTTCTTGGGGCAACAAGCATAATAGCCAAATGGTTTGTTTAAAACCTAAGGAGATGACAAAACTACCTAAAATAGGGACGGCACGGTTGTTTGATGGGATCATTTATTAGTTTTTCAAACAAAACATCATGTACAACCAAATTTTAGGCCTGAACAGCTAAATGTGATATTATGCTAATGTATACATATGCTTTTGAGTCATTTTCAACTTTAATGTTTCCTCTTTTACAAAATTATTCACTTTTATAGCATTTTTATAGCTTTTTCGGATATAAAATGTATCCATTAATGACAAAATTGGTGGCGCTATTTAGTTACTGGAAATTACTCTTTCAAGATTTTAATACAAACAACTCCTTTTATTGTTTGATAAAAAAATTCCTTGTTGCTTGTTTCACCTATTCCAGCTGTTTTAATGGCAGTATTAATCACCTACCCCTTGCAAATAAAGAAATATGATTTAGGATAAATAGCGCCATCTATATAGTTTGCATTTAGTTAATAATGAAGCCAATTCTATATACATCAAACAACCGTAACGGGGACCGTGACCTCTCAAAGATATACGATTCTATACTAGGAAAAAATTGGTACATAGGATCAGACAGTCAACATTGCTGGTGACAATGCAGAGTTCTCTTAATTACGATAAAAAAGTCATCGCAGTTGAACAGTTTTAAATTAGATATGAAAACTACGCAGACTCTGTCCGAATCAAATATATTAGATATTATACTAAATAATGGTGGATATTATTTATCAAAATTCATTATACAGTATATAGAATTGATATCTGCCTCAATGCTAATTGGTACCAGCCTGGGCGCAGCGGTTCCAAATTTGACTCCCCCTTAGGCGGTAAAACATATTGAAGACTGGCCAGAGTGGGGTGGTGGGACTAAGACGCCGATTTGTGTTCCCATACTTGAACAGCACTAAAGGGGGTACTACACCTATTTTTGGATTTTTCTCAAAAGTTATAGCGCATTGGGGACAAGTAAGATATGTATATTATAGGGGCAAGGACTACAACTACTGCACTGGAAATTTTATTTCAGCACAGACAACAGTTGTGGAGTTACAGTCAAAAATGAGGAAAACCAATATTTGATCAATAAATCAATAACTACTTGCTTTGAGGTGCTGAATTTTCAGTACAGTAGTTGTAGTCCTTGCCCCTATAATATACATATCTTACTTTGGAGAAAAATTTAAAAAGAGGCATAAAATTGGCCAGGGGTGTAGTACCCCCTTAAAGATTTATCGATAATTATTTACCATTTGAAGGAGAAAAAATCAATCAATCAATCAATCAATCATCTTATTCTGCATCAATCAAATTTATCCGTCGAACTTACAATTTCATACAGTTCACGCGTGTTGACTTTCATCGGGTCGATTATATGCCACACGGCAAGAACACAGACATCAATAAGTAATAACACGAAAACAATGAGGAATAGCTGCTGGTCTTTTATTATCTGTAATGTCAACATGAAAAGTATCGGGATTTTTCCTTGTCTTAGTAAGCAGTTCTGTAGCACAAACTCATATTTATTACTAAACTCCTCAATAAAAGTTTGGAAAGTTTTTTCAAGCATCTAAATTATATCTCAGATTATTTGTGACATGTTTATATCATGTTATATATCAATAGATAGCTACTTTATTCCTCTTTACAATGACACCACGTTTGAAACAATCACCTTTTTCACGCCAGAGTACACGTCTTGTGAATGTAGTGGGGTCTCAAACTGAATGTGCCAAATTTACCATTATTCTGTACTGTGCAGCAAGCTGTGCAATCCCATATCTTCACAATCTGGGACCTAATGCAATCCTTCAAGATGACAACGCTCGCCCCCACAGAGCCAGAGTAGTCAACGACTACCTACAGTATATGGGAGTAGAGAGAATGGAATAGCCTGCCATCGGCCCAGACCTCAACCCGATTGAACACTTGGTCATGATGTGCGTGCCAGAGTAGCCAATGCAACCACATTGAATGACCTGCGACGAATCCTGGTTGAAGAATGGATACCATTCCACAGCAACATGTGACCAGGCTGGTGAGCAGCATGAGGAGGAGGTGCCGCCTGTCTGTTGTGACTGCATATGATTTTCCACCCGCTATTGAGGTTAGTGACTATATAGTATTGTTTGAGCACAGAATACTGGTCAATTTGGCACATTCTGTTTGATATCCCACTACATTCACAAGAGGTGTAATCAGCCGTGAAAAAAGTGATCGTTTCAAATGTGGTGTCATTGCAAAGGACAATAAAGTAGCAAACAAAACAAAACAAAACAAAATAAATAAAATTGAGACAAAATTGTACATCCAAGTATTCATTAAGTTAATAGTAAACAAATTCAAGCATGGTTAGTGGCTGGAAAAATATGCCTTTTAATATAAATAAGGAGAACGATATGGGGGCACTGCTGCATAATTTCGCCATTGACCACAAAGTCTTCTATTCTTGACCACTAGACACTTAACACTGTCAAGTACGTGTGAAACTTACTTTGTTTAAGGTAAGATTGCACTTGGAATATTCGAAAAAATATATTTGAAAGAAAACATGAAAAACTGTCTGTTCTAAAATCGTTAACGATAACCACGGAAGTTCATTTTACGCGATACGAACTTGATACGGGCGAACATAGCAACAGGACCGGATTTACCATAGGGCCAGATGGGCCCGGGCCCAGGGCCCCATTTTTTCAATTGGCCTGTGCAGTGTGCATCTTCTATTTTAGCTGATAAACGCCAAAATAGCATACAAAAATTTGCAAAATTTTGCCCGCTTTGTGCGCACTGGCCTATAATATAGCAAAATCAACTTCAATTGGGGCTAAATTAGTCTAAAATTGATTTTTTTTTGCGCGCGCAAATGTCCTAGTAAGATCTAAAAAACTTGCCACTTGAGTGCACATGCCTTCCTCACGGTGCGTTTGGGGCCTCCAAATTTTGGCCTGGCCCAGGGCCCCCAAAGAGGTAAATCCGGCCCTGCATAGCAAAAGTGGTCCGGGCGATTAAGTAAAATCGGGCATTTATTTCTGTTAGCCAAGACATCACAGATTCCATTGCATATAACATTGTTGCAATGATCTCTTTTATTTTATCTAAAAAGCAAAAATGGAATTGATAATCATGAAAGTCAATTTTACCAGATGCAAGTAAATTGAACATAGCGTTTGAGCCCGAACTAGTAAAGAAACCAAGATTTTCTGTTAGCCAAGATGTTACTGATTCCATGGCATAAAACATTGTTGCAATGATCTCTTTTATTTTTTTCTTAAAAGCGAAATTGCAATTGTATAATTTTTAATGCAGGCTGTAATTTAATACTATATACGATTTGACACGAAATAAAGATCATTAATTTGGTTTGAAACTTATAATGGTCAGTTGTACAATAAATATATTTGTACAAAAATTGGCATTGTTTCTTTGATTAGTAATGCAGCCATCTAGATACGTACCACTCTTTTGGGAGTTTTAAATGCCGCTATCTTGTGCACTCGCCATGTTTTAGAGAACATTGATCCGAAAGCTAAAACAAATCCCAGTGACAGGAGCCACACTCGGGCTGGAAATATCAGCATATTAAGAGACTTTTTGAACAAATGTGACAATAGCTGAAGAAAATACCAGTACAAGGAATGATAGGCACTGAACACATTCATGAATTATGCCGACAAAATAATGCAAAATTGTAATATTGTTAGATCGTCCTGCACAATTTTAATGACTATAATTATATTTGACAAATTACAATGCAATTACCCAATCTTAAGATTTTACCTGACAAAATTGAGTTACAACTGCCTCTGAAACCAGATTAGAATCAACACCGCCGACAAAAATAGTCGCATACACCAAAATACTCCCTAGTATGATTAGGTTGTTAAGATTGGGACTGGACATTTTCACAAATCTGGATAAAAATTGGTAAATTAATGTAGATAATTTTACAGGGGAACGAAGAACCATAAATCTCATACTAGCACAGGTTAACATGAAATTGAAGTGAAACATAACATGCATAGGCAGATAAACCAGAGAAAAAAAATTCCGGACATACTTGCCAGTGCAAGGACTTGAACCCCAGACCACCCGGTTGCCGGGTGAACGCTCTAACAACTGAGCTACACAGACTGTCCCTGATAAACAGGGCTCAAGACTGGTACTCATGGATAATGAGCAGTCAGAGCTAGGGTAAACAGTACAAACAACACACAGCACACCAGCGTACGAGATCAATTAATGATGCTTACCCGCCAGCCTAATATAAATTTATATCATACAAAAAAGAGGAGAGGCTCGTGCATCGCACACTGGAACATAGAAACATTCAAATATTACCAACTAGCGCACGAGATCTTATTTTACAATGAAATTACAAATTGCTTGAGAAAGGTGACATGACAGTGCAATATACACTTTTAAACTTTTAAAAGGTTGTCAGAAGACGTTTAAATGTAGGATTATAAAAAGGGTATATAAAGGGCATAAAACGTTTTTATGACATCAACAAACGTTTTTTGATAACCTACTGCAAATATACAAAAAAGGGAAGGGGCTCGTGCATCGCACACTGGAACATAGAAACATGAGGTTAATCTGGTCAAAAACCCACATACAGAGGTCAACATGGGGGAGGGGGTCATTGTATGAACCATCCCACTGTCAAAATATGGGGGATTTTCTACGCGTATGTATATATATTGCCAATCGACCTACCTTTGTTTTCTGTATTTCAAGTTCAAAGCTAAAAAGAAGATCGCCAGGAGGATTCCTATACTAGCCAATATACTCATGGCTGCATACAGGGCTACACTGATTCCGTTATGTACACGTACAACGTTTATGATAACCTTAGGAGTGTGATCTAACGGTACTTGTCCTCCTGATGAAAGGAAATAAAGGAAATAAAACAAATTCTAGCATATTATTCATATTTTGAAAGCTATTTTTGATATTGGAAACATCACGCAGTGACAAGAATCGGTTTAAAGTGAAGAAGATTATTGGTTATGAGATGCGACTAACATTTACATATTTAAATAGGAACACTCCCAATTTAGCGAACATTAATAGAATTTATAATCTGAATTTGTTTAAAAAACTGTATAAACCATTAATGTGGTTTTACCATATTTATCCCATGCCCAGGAAGTGATTGCTTTCTTCATTATTTTAAACTACCAAAACTAGCGAATTTCAAATGTCGCGAGAAAAAAACTCTTCATAAATTCTATAGTCGCGGATTTGGCAACCTGTAAACGCAAGTTGCGAAATATTCACAAGGCAACCATTTGAATGTTAACAACAGTATACCAGATATTAAGAGATGGCTGCTTTGTAATGCCACTATAATTCTTGATTACGAATAGAAGAGTCACATTGCTGAAACATACCTGGCCAAATAAAGTTTCCTACCATCTCAAAAACACCACCTTCTTCGTTATCGGTAAACAATGCCACACGTCTCTCGAGGAATTCTGAAAGAATGATTAAATCAATATTATGTGATTTGCATAAAGAATGGATTCCTATTTAAATGTTAATTTCCACTGATCACATTGTCCCTTTATTTCGAGCCAAACAAATGAGGTAAAGACAAATGGCGATATGCACACATTTTATACGTCATTGATTCAATGATTCAATGATACAAATACACGCGATGTATTTAGCCATCACTCGATTGGTGAACTCTGAATAAAACCGGAGATCTCCAGATTTAATATAAAATTTTAAATCTTACTGTAATTAAAGCACTTCAGGCTTAGTCTTTCACATGGTACTTTAGTACATAACTGGGCATTATATCATGCAAATTGATTGTTGACAGCTCCAAAAGACCCCCTTTACTTGTTGGCAGCTCTAAGAGACCCCCTATTACCGGCAGCCCGTCAGCTCCAAAGGTTTCACCGCCTCAAAATGCCAAAATGTATGATGTAGCTCCCCCACTCCCCTTCAGAGATAAAACTATTCTGGGATCAAACAACAAAAGGACAAAGTGCTAATCTAGAATTCAAAACGAAAGAATACATCTTTCTCAATGTACCTCCTTCCATCCTACATATAAATGGCAAAGGAGTATCGCATGATATTGTTTTCCAACCGTTGGTGGCGTCAGCAGTCATGAAAACACATTCATCAGCACCGTTAAGTTCACTTCCAGCGGGTATCCACACTCTGTCACCAAATCTTGGGTCTTCCCATTCGTAGATTTGATCAATCTTTTTCAGACCAATAAACCTGCAATAGAATAATCACAGGGAGGCCACTCAAGTTTTACAGTGTACACATGCGTGACTGGAGATTTTAAAAACATACCCTAAACAGGATTTGCCCTTTTCAGTCAAATACACCCCACGAACGCGGGTTCGTAAAAAATTTTATTTAGGATTGTATCCTACCTAAAAGATATTCCTAAGCAGGGTTTTATCTGCGAGGTATTATCCTTACAGGTTTTTGATAAAATAAATTCTTATGGTACATTATTTTGTTTATGATTTTATGTATGGGTGATGGTCTTGATTCAAAACCTGCTAGGCAAACAAGCTTTGTGAGATAGCGGGATCATTAAAATGACCCATAAATGCATCAACTACAGGTTTAAAAACAACTCTTTTTCTTGAAAGCAGGCGTTTGTGACTCCCTAAACGGGTTTCGCGTGATTCGCGTTCATGCTCTAAAAGGGACCCTTAATTCGCGTTTTTCTGGTGAAACTGTGAAACTTGAGTGGTCACACGAGAGATTAATGCGCAAAAGTGCGCAAATTGTTGGTGAACAGGCCTGTACCCAGACTGTTTATCCCCTCCAAAAATCGCCTATTCGTTGAGTTGGGACTCGATACCTGCATGCAGTAACTTATTATGCGATTATTGACGAATCCATTTTGCCCAAGCTTGATTATCTATTATACGCAGTCGAGCTCAATCGTAAGACTGAAGACTCAGATAACATCGCTAATGGGTAGTTTGCAATTGTAATTGAAATTTAATGCAAAGACACCACGTACCATTTATGTCTTTCAGTGTTATCGCTGCTTGTCTGCAACGTTTCTAATATAAAGTCATACTCCGTTTCATTTACAACAGCGGTTATGACCGACCCAATACTTTTACAATGTTCAGCCGCCAGCCAATATGTGAGAAATTGGTTTACAAATAGGAAACACTCTTCTTCGTACAATCTCCAGGACGAATGAACACAACCGGCTACAGGATAGAAACACCAGAAATGAAAAACAACGTTAGACACTTGGGTGGAGAGAAGCAATAGAGATAAAGTGCCTTAAGCAGGGGCACAACACGATGGCGCACAGTGTCGACGACATGTAAATAACTATTTTTCCCTGCAATGAATCACGTCTTAATACTCCGTTGGTGAGCGACGGGCGATTGGTATTTCACCGAACGCAAGAAAAGGAATCCTATCTGATTGGCTAGAAACCGATCGCTAGATAGCTCACTGATGAATACAAACTCAGATGTAGAGATGTATTCAATGCCATTTAAATCAATATTCTATTATTGACGCAGATAAAGAAAGTTGAATAGTGTCTCACTATATGGTGCATTGTATTATAGACTTGTGATTTAATATTCTATGCAGCACGTGGATCTGAGGTGAATGGGCATGGCTTGTTCTTTTCATATGATTATATTTCTCAAACAGTTGAATATATCACATTATTATCGTACGATTTAAAAACATTTCGGTGAAATCGAATTTTCGTGTAATAGCAACATCATATGGGGTACTGAGCATGCGCAGATCGTAAAAACTTGTATGAATGGAAACGCTTCGGTATCTCATATTGTGTAAGTGATATGCTTAGCTTGAGTCGCTCGGTCTATCTCGAACAAAATCGCCAAATCTGTTTAAGAATGAGTGGATTCGCCGTACTATCACGACAATTTTTAACACGAAGATATAGGGATGATGACGCTGTGTGGTGTTGTCGCGGCTCGAACCCACCACTTTCCGATTATGAGTCAGAGCCCGTCCCGCTTGGCCACCATGCCAATGGGTATCAATGATGCAAAATTCTTTCCAAATTGAATAGATTGTGGCCAGAGATTGCTCCTAGTGATCGATGATGCACACTGACTGGCACTCGCTTAAGGTGAGTGCAACACATAACGGTATGCAATTTTATACCATGTAATCTGTTTGAATTTGCAACTTTTCAAATCGCATTAAATTCTATTCTATCGTAAATTTCGCGAACATTCAGTTTTACACAGGTGTGGTATCAAACTGTTCTGAGCTAACAAAATTTAAAGCATTAAGGTCGGTGTGAACCCTGGAATTATGGAAACTTCCGGGCGTCATAACTGCTAAATTGTTGGTCTAAAGTATATAAAAGTATACATATTTAGAACACGAAGATATAGGGATGATGACGCTGTGTGGTGTTGTCGCGGCTCGAACCCACCACTTTCCGATTATGAGTCAGAGCCCGTCCCGCTTGGCCACCATGCCAATGGGTATCAATGATGCAAAATTCTTTCCAAATTGAATAGATTGTGGCCAGAGATTGCTCCTAGTGATCGATGATGCACACTGACTGGCACTCGCTTAAGGTGAGTGCAACACATAACGGTATGCAATTTTATACCATGTAATCTGTTTGAATTTGCAACTTTTCAAATCGCATTAAATTCTATTCTATCGTAAATTTCGCGAACATTCAGTTTTACACATGTGTGGTATCAAACTGTTCTGAGCTAACAAAATTTAAAGCATTAAGGTCGGTCTGAACCCTGGAATTATGGAAACTTCCGGGCGTCATAACTGCTAAATTGTTGGTCTAAAGTATATAAAAGTATACATATTTAGAATGGCAAAGACTTGATAAGTTCATCTGTGAGGTCAAATGTGGGCCAAAATGCCATTTTGGCCCAAAATCTAAAAATAACGTTTTTGGCCCACTTCTTTTCGTGCAACGTAACAAAAAAATTCTTGGGCCAAATTTTTTTTAAATTAATTTTTAAAAAACTAGATAAAAATATCTAGGAGCCGTTTTTTCATTTTCGAGAAATTTGCACCAAAATGGTCAAAAAATGCTGAATTTTCAAAAAAAATCATAAAAAGCCAGATTTTCGCCCAAATTTCAAACCTTAATATCTATGTTATTGCTTTAAATTAATTGTGCTCAAAGTTATAGCAGCTCCAACTTGGTAAGAACCTTCCTTTTTGATGTGTTTAAATATACCTTGTAATTGTCGGATTTCTATAATTCCTACACGGTCACCATCGCGAAAAGTCACAGGACCCTGTGGAAATAATACATGATAAACTGCGTTATGTATTATGTTGTTTAGTTTGGCCATATAGTACTTTCGTCCCCCTGATGGGTACCGATGGCTTTTTCTATCATACTCTAGAGATGATATGATAAATTGTATCGATAATGAATACCTGCATTGTGCTTTCACTATAATTGAAGACAGAATTAAAAAGACTATTTTTCGTATGACGTCTTGTTAACAATACCAAAAATGCCGTATTGCACAGGTCAGTAATCAATCATGTCGCCCCTTTGCCCTGATGTCAGACGCAAACTAGTCTTTTTAATTCGGTCTTCAATTATATCGTTTATTATTTAAACAAAAAACAACGATAGCACCATACAGTTAGACTCTTTTAGAAATAATTATAAATTATAAATAATAAAAAAGAAAAGAGAATCTTGACCGGCCAACCCTAACCGGGGTAACGCACCCGCCCGCTTGACAGCGGTATACTGCCTATACAGGGATTACATATACATTTGAATCCTATTTCACTGTCTGCCACCCATTGAACCCAAAGTTTAAAGAGTCGACACCAAATTACCCACTCTTTTAGCTTTTTTTATTAAAAGGTTTCACACTGAACAACCCCCTAATTTTGAAAAAAATAGAAATGGAGCATTGAAGGTTCAACACCACTAATTATGTATTACACGGGTTTCAATGAGAAAATTTCGAGTGGAATTTTATCATATTCAGAACTCTCACAGTTAATACCACTATAATATCAGGTGAAACTATATGATTTAGATGCCAAATGATCAAAAACTCAACAAAGGTTGACCTGAGAATGTTCTTGTTTTAACGCACTGAACCGTAAACACCTTAAAGGCCCATTCAGTGATTTGCTCATCCGGACGATCGTAAAAATCATCAAAATTCAGATTTTGGTTCCTTTGTCATTGTCATAGATGTGCTAACGTAGCCTGCAGTGGTTCAGCCGAAAGCCGTATATTTAAGACAAAATAATACATTTTACACAAATCTGTAATTTAGATACTGACATTATCTAAATTAGCTACATGTATTTGAATGGGGCTTCAACTTCGTCAGTACTGCTGTTTTCTTCGTTTTTTTGCCAAATTTGTCATTTCAAAAATACCAAATGACAATTTGAATGACTTATCCTTCACTTTTAAGCAAATTATAAACAATTTTTTTGGCACTTGCGCTGGGATCACTGAATGGGTCTTTAAAATGGCAGTGCGCCCTCGAAGCTGAAAGTTACAAGATGTTAGGGCGAATATTTAATAAAAACCGAAGCCGTGCGTATGAATTTTGGTACTATTCCAACAAATATGTCATATAATGAGAGAAAATATACCACTTTGAAGTATCAAACCCTAAAAAGTACTTTTTTGGCTATATAACTTGATCAATTTCAGCGATTTTAATGCAGTCTTTTCAGATGCCATGAAAACAAATCGTTACTCGTCGTATTTGCATGTATCGCCCAGGCCTATTACTGGTATGTAACCTGAAAGGATATGTTGCCATCTACTATTAGTATTACCGCACTTTTTGAGTTATTGGAGTCTTGATGGGCCCTTAAAAGCAAAGAAAAAGACCTTACTGGCCCCTCAAAAAAGAAGTCATTGGATGTAAGCTTTGAAAAAAAAGTGTGCCGGATTATTGTCATACCGATACTCCAGTAAATCTAGTTTCATTCAGCAATTCAAAGAAGATTCTCCCCATTTCTTTGTCATCATAGGTGAAATCTTCCAATCGCAGTCCTTTGGTTTTAAGAACCGACACGGCTTTATCAAGCATCAGTGCAATAGCCCAGGCAGCGTCGTAACCTAGCGGATTATAGGCATTCCATACACACTTGGACCATTCCGGAGCTTTCATGTAGTCAGTGAGCATCTCCACGTATTGTGCAGCCGTCTGTTGAGAAAACGGGATGGCAGACAGGAAAATAAATAAAGAAAAACAACAGCAAAAATGGAGGAAAAGGGGGAAACAAGAAAGAAAGAAAGAAAGAAAGAAAGAAAGAAAGAAAGAAAGAAAGAAAGAAAGAAAAGAAAGAAAGAAAGAAAGAAAGAAAGAAAGAAAGAAAAGAAGAAGAAAAGAAAAAGAAAGAAAGAAGAAAGAAAGAAAGAAAGAAAGAAAGAAAGAAAGAAAGAAAGAAAGAAAGAAGAGAAGAGAAGGATGAATCTAACAAGCAAAAGAAACAAACAAAAACACAAATAAACCTATATTAGTCATATAGAAGTAAAATCCTGGAAGCTTGGTGTTACTACATTATTGTTTTACAAATCTGTTTCGTAAGGGCCGAATGGCCCTCACTCATCAGAAACTAAATGCAGAATGAACATCACAAAATAATTTCCTATACCAGTTGCTATCATGTAACACATGATTAGTTATACATAAAAAGATCATATAAAGTGTTTACAATTAATTATTAGTCATATATAAATATTATTTCTTCATTCTTTCTTTATTTCTTTTTTTTTATCTGGATGTCTGGTCTGTTTTTAAGCTTCTCTTTTTTAATTCCATACCCAAATCTGGTTGTAATCTAGTATATCGTGCATGTTGTCTTATGTCTAATTGCTTGCCACCATCAATATGAGGCACTGATCTAAACCTGTCTATTTTTGTCTTCCTTTTTATTGAATAAAAGTGATGTAAGATTGATTGGTATTTACAAATATGAACATAATCATAATATACTCGATAACAAATTTAATAGGAGTTAATATTTTTGCCCAAGTTAATCGATCATCATTTCTACCAAACATTTTGTAATAATAAAACAATTTGTTTCATCAAGTGTTTTATCACAAATTTATTAACATTTAATTAATAACATACCTCAACATACGTGACTTATATTAAACCACCGCCCTATTATTTTCCTATGCTCGACGTCGTATGCTATTATACATGTATTTTGGTATTGCTCAAATCAATCCCATCGTAACTACTACATATTTTTTGTTTCAATAAGGTCTACAAGCCAGTGGCGTAACCAGGATTTTTGGAACCGAGGGGGCACAACTTGTAAATGTACCGACGGAAATATTTTTTTGCCGACGGAAGTTGTAATTTGTTGACCCAAATATTTTTGCATGGTTTGAAAAAGTGAAGAGCAAACATAAAAACACAAAATATGTCTAATTCACAATTTTTCATCATTTTTTTTTACAATTCTCCCCTTTTTTCTTTCACCCTGAGTAAAAAATCATCTATTGTTAACCCATTTTTTTTTTCACCAACGCCTTCCGTCTACCGACGGCCTTACATGAACCGACGGCCATGACCAGCAGGGGGAGTATATCTGTAAATATTTGCAATTTGGGAAAATACAAAAAAAAAATGGTCGGATTCATAGAACATGGTTTTCTTTTTTCGTCGCCTATAATATAAAATATTGTTTTTGCAATGCAGGATGTTTCTGCTAACTATGAACGGATATTACTACTCTGTTCTTGAAATATGGTGCGCTGTTGTTAGATAATCTCTGACTACACCATCTGGGGTAGTCGGATGATAAAGTGCATTAGACAACTGTTCTAAACAGATACCAAGATTTTAAGATTCCAAAACAAAAAAATGTTTATTGGTACCGAGATTCAAGAAGGAGGATGAGGACAAGGACGTGGACAAGGGGAGATCGAAGAGGATGGGAGGAGGGAGAATACAGGTGCAGTTACTTACGATATTTGCAACAGTCAGTTCAGAACTGGTACTTAGTTGCAAACTCTCCGTAGAGATATAGTATGAACTTCGAGCAGCTTTACGCATTTCTTCCAAGGTGCAATCCACGAAGTTGTCTTGTTCTTCCCACCATTTCTGTGCGTACCATCCCACAAACATCCACATATAACCATCGCCAACCATATTGTTCTTGTAAGCCTATAAATGTGAATTTTATTGACTATAATAACAAGTATAATAACACATACCAGCGACATTCTCTTCTGCAAGAAGTTCTCTTCTGCAAGCTGTGGGGATGGGGGTTAAGCGAACTTTGTCACATATTCAAGGGTGTCTTTCAAATAACATGCTCTAAAAAGGCTGAGGAAAACAGTAGGGAAAAACTTAAATATGCAAATTTTCCAGCTCGCTGCAATCACAACATAATTCTAGACACATATATTTGTAACCATTAGCATTTTTTTCAAAATTGACTTACTTTGGTAACAAACTACTAAACACATGAGTAATGCGGCCTAAACACGTTCAATTTTATCGATCAATATTATAAGACCCTAGATAAAAGAGTGCATACAAAATCTACCATTGTGCACTGTACCCACGAACATTTATAGTGCTCAATAATATTGTAAATTTTGTATCCACTCTTGTATCTAGGGTCTTTAAAATTGATCAATACAATTGAATGCGTACAGGCGGCATTAGAAATATCGATCACCATCAAGTGGTATAAAATATGCGCTATTGTGACCGTGAAATTTCAAGCATGTATTATTGTGACCGCGAAACAAACAGATAGGCATTTGTAAATCTGCCCTGTTGCCTACTTTTAAAAACCAACCGGCGCACAGTGTCATCGCCCCGATATCTTCATGGCAGAAATCGCCATGGTAGATTGAATCCACAGCCACGCATGGCCATTATTTATCGACCTGTTTAATAGTTTTGAGTCGCATAATATGCCGAAGGACATCTGACTAAGGCTACTGACAATAGCCCCGATTAGCTTGGTGACTGACCTCGCTGTGTGTCAGTCGAGCATGGTAGCCACAGGTCATATTCTTTTAGACTACCTTCACGATTGGCCGATACACTGCGCTATATAATTCGGCACATATAAATCAGAATTATTGCGGAATTCTTGTCAGTTTTTGACTCAAGACGCAAGCTACTGTCTCAAGACGCAAGTTAACGACTATCATATCTGTTCAAAATATATATTCATGTGCAAGGAACAACATCTGGTTTCTTTATACGAAATCATTTACGGGAGATATTCATCATTTTCTACACCGGTATCCAAATATTTTCTTCTCATATCAAACTCGTGCATAGCAAATTCACGTGTACCGATCCCGGGTATTTATGTTAGTATCTCTGCTGACAAAGTAATTATTAGCCAGGCGATGTCGGTGTGCGGCGGTTGCTATTCATGCATTTTTGAATATTTATATAGGAATGACCTCTGATAGCCGGACGTAATTGTACAGAGCCGGCTGTCGAGTTTAGATTTTATCCCTTATTATTTTAGAATCAAACATGGAGATGAAGTCCACTGAGATAAGTCCACGTGAGTAAGTGTTTATCAATATCGTAATTTGCTAAACAAAAGCGTTATGCCCCTGTCAGACTTTCCGGTCGATCCTTCATGTAATTATTTCGCGTAACTCTAACCCTAAGTCAAACCCTAACCTTAATCCTACTCATAACCCTAATCATAACCCTAACCCTAACCCTAAACTAACCTCTGTTGCGGTGCCTGCAATGCGTGTGCGTTACGCCACTCAGCGGCAAGCGACATGGCAGTATGAAACCAGCATTACAGAGTTTGTTTACTCAGGTGGTTAGGGAATGCATTATGGGAAGGACGAGTGGATTTATTTAGAAGTAGGCACCAAGTGGTTTGTCGATGTCTAATAAGAATGAATTATTGTTGATTATTTATAATTTACCTCACATAAAAAACGTCTCGCTTTTGTAGCATACATATTTACTGTTATAATCCTGGCATCAACCGCCTGTAAAGGAAATAAAACGGAAATGAAACAAATTGGGCTATCAATTTAAGATCCACACTCCCCTGTGGAAGATATTTGAAATATCTTCCGAAGGGGGAGTATGAATTTCAAATGGAATGAACACATTAGGTATTGAGCTTCATTTCATTTTCATACAACCTATGAGAAAGTTCAACAGAGGGAGGGCGAGTTTCGAATAACGTTTGCTAATGTGCTAATTCCATTTGAAATGCACACTCCCCTGTGGAAGATATTTCCAAAATATTCCACACGGGGAGTGTGGATTTTAAATGGATTAGCCCATTGTCCTTACTCTACGTAAAGCTTACCGTACATTAGACTGCTATTGGCGAAAATTATTCGGTTTTGGCTACTGGACGTATCAATTAAGTCCCAAATTACGCTTGCGTACATTCACGTTAGCACGCACCAGTTACGCATTACGCAACGCGCAACTAGCATGGTGCTGTGCTGTAATTCTACATCAATACACAATGCGTTGAGTCTGATTTTTTCGCCAATTATATGGGCTACTTGCAGGAAGGAGATTTGTTTAAGTATAGGAGATAAGTTTAAGTTAACGCTTATAGGTTCGAAGGGCATATATTTTGTAAACCTGAGGTGCTAGGTTCGATTCCCAGATGGTATCACTTTTCTACTTGTCTCCTTTAATATTTGCGACGGCGAACCTGGTGCAAAATTATGTTTATTAGAAAAATATATTTTTGGAAATGTTGCAATATTGTTTTAAGTACTGTTATTCGCCTATCTCCTCCCTGTAAAATGCTATAGCGACTTTGGTTGACTTTGAGCTTACCTTCAAATTTTGAATTTGATGTGAAGGATCATCGGAAGCGAAGGTTTCTGATGTAAGGATCGTCATATTGGCTTCGTGGAGTCTTCCAATGAGATCATCAACCACCTGTGAAGTAAAGATTTGGAAGAAGAGAAATTGAGACCTGAAGTGAAGGATACAAAGGAAATTTGCATATAATTAAGGCTGGTGTTAACCCTGGAAATATGAGAGCCTCAAGTTATTAAGTAAATACTATACATGGATAAGCCGTTTATACTGTTTATGAAACCTCGAAAGCAAAGGGCCCCACTTTTACCTCGGACTATGACGTCACAGTATGTGTAGTAGCGTTATTGCCGCACACGTGTATGGCAAGCCAAGGGGTCCAAAAGCGTGGAACTGCTACGCGTAGCTTCTTTCTCGTTACGTGCAGCTTATTAACCAATCAGATTCTCGGTTTTAAACACGTGGAGCTGATGTAAACATCCTCTCTCACAAATATTACGTTGTTAATTTTTGTAAATGAAAATATCTGTAGTATATCAGCAAAAAATGGTATAGGTGCTATTAAAGTAATATCTGAACAGAATGATGATTGTTCTATATTTAGGGGCTATCATTTTCTTCGGAAGGGGATCCCAAATGTAGGGGGTCATACTTTTTTGGAAAGAAAAATAAGGGGTCGGGGTCATAATAATTGATAATGACAAAATGTAGGGAGTCACAAGATAACTACAGATAATGTGTTTATTGTATTCAAAAAGACTGATTTCAATACAATTTTAGCCTGTCTAGGGGGTAAGGTGTATCGGTGGTGGGAGTCGGGGGTCATAACATTTTGATGCCGAAATAGTGAGGGCCGCAATTTTATTGACGCCGACTTTTTGTAAATTTAGGACCCCCCCCCCGTTCCGAAAAAAATGATGACCCATTTTACTCTCTCCATATTTACACAGTGGCATGTGATATCGTTTTCCCTGCAATATCTTTACACAGCGCTTTACATCAGTAGTAGTTGTTGTTTGACCTTCATATCCCCTGCACCGCTAATACAGCCCGAGTATAAAGTTACTTGCTATTAAACACGGTGTAAACTTGGAAACATTAAATAAATATGCTTTGTGTCATTTTAGCCAGGCATTAGCAACATGTTCTCTTGACACGTGCTGTGATTTGGCCTCCTTCACCCGTTCGTTATCTATGCTAATTCCGTAAATTAATTACAAGATAATAATTGTGAAAGAGGATACCTAGCACTATACTACGCGCAGCTAACAACCCAACCACGTGATTAAATTTGACTATTTTGATTGGTCAAACAGCTGCTCGTAACGAGAAAGAAGCTACGCGTAGCAGTTCCACGCTTTTGGACCCCTTGGCTTGCCATACACGTGCTATGTATTAATCGGTTAATAGACCAATTCAGTATCGAAGTTACGTAATGTTACTATGTCAACGGGATCACGCGCTAGAGTAATGAACCACGATCGAAATGATCACCACATAAAGTATATGGCACTCGAAGGCATACCAAAGTAGCGTGATCCGGTAACCAAGAGAATTACGTAACCACTTCGATGCTGAATACCTCGGACTATGATATCACAGTATGTGTAGTAGCGTTATTGTGCCTATAGGCCTACAGCCGCACACGTAGACTAAATGCTTGTCAGACCAAATGGTTTGTAGACCAAATGGGTATTAGACAAAAGGTTTGTAGATCAAAGTAGATCAAATGGGTATTAGACAAAATCTTTATTAGACTTATTGGTTATAGACCAAATGGGTATTAGACTAAATGGTTATTAGACTGAATGGTTTTAGACATATTGGTTATTTTTAGACTAAATGGTTATCGGACCAAATGGTTACCATTGGTCAGCGCAGACCAAATGGTTATAGGACCAAATGATTATTGGACGTAGTGGATATAGACCTAATGAGTTTAGACGAAATGGATGTAGACGAAATGTATATGGTATTAGTCCAAATGTCAAATCCCCTTTGGATGGTACAAATCCCGGGGTACAAAATGCGCCCAAAGTGGTCCGGGAGGTCACTTTATGATATTAAAGCCTTAATGTACGATCTTTTTAAATTTTTAGATTTTTCTTCTTTTTTTTTTCAAAATGATAATATGCAATCATTATGAAAGTTCCCAATACATTTGGACGTGAAAAACATTGGGAATTTGCAAAGAAACACCACTCGAAATATTTCACACTATTTGGATTAGGACGGCGAGTGCGGCCTCATAGTTAGTCTCTTACGCAGCCAGTTTGGTTACGCTCCCTCCACGTGTGGAGGGAGCGTAACCAAACTGGTTTCGTAGGAGACTACGATTTGCGAGTCATTCTGACATATTTAATATCATAATCTAAAAATTATGATAATATGTCGGACCAACAGAAAATCATCCCGTTTTACTACGAATAGGTCGAATTTGACAGTTTGCTCATAGATTTAAGTTAGAACATGTGTAAGTATTACAAATATGCCAAAAAATCGGTTTTGAAAAAAAAAATGTATATTCTGAAATAAAAATTCCCTTTAAAAGGGAAAGCCAGCTTCAATGCAGAAGAGGCCTTGTAATTAGTTTGGGTGGTGGCATTTTTAGGATAACTCTTTTTTATGATCCATCATGTTTCATGACAGTCCACCAAACCATCAATGATGAGAACATGCACACAGAAACAGCAAACCAAACATTAACTCCTATAACTTCCTGTCAATTAATTACTCCAAATTGTTCTGTCTTTTTGTCTTTTCTGCCCTTTTTTTTAGGCTACCCTTAGCTCATTATTAATAGAAAGAAATGCAGTTTTAGTTAATTGGCTAAAACTGCCATCCTACTTGCCTTATACATGCACATTAATTTTATATTAATTCGCAATTTATACTTAATATAGCACATTATAAAATGTAAAGACTGATATTGTTCAATTATAATAGGCCTACATATAAATTATACCCATATCAAAACTGGGCCTGAAATTGCATCGAATTTTTCCCGTTGAAAAGACAAAACTGATGTTTAAGATATCAATTATTTCATAAATGACATTTTGAGTCATTTTATCCATAAAACGATACAGAATATAGGATATTTTTACTTTGACTTTTACGTCCATAAAGGTTTTAATCATGTTATCAATACACTCACATCTCATGCTGTGCTGATCTCCAGGAGGTCTGCAAATGTAAATCTAAGAACGCCTGATAACAAGGATTCTATAATTTTCTTTCGTTGATATGCTGTGGAAACTGTTATAGGCCTGGCATATAACTTTTAATGTCATATTTCCTTCAAACCATAACTTTTGAAATTCTCACTCGTTTTCATTCGTTGAAACGGCAAAACATACTTTCTTTTTCTTACAAATCCAATAACAGGTCTATTATATATTTTCACCATAAAAAGTTCCGCTAAGTAATTCAAACCAATGCTAGTACCCCGTAATCTCTTTAGCAAACAAAGACGATCTCCGAATTAGATAGCCAGCTAACGCTGGCGATAAAAGGGAAAGCCAGCTTCAATGCAGAAGAGGCCTTGTAATTAGTTTGGGTGGTGGCATTTTTAGGATAACTCTTTTTTATGATCCATCATGTTTCATGACAGTCCACCAAACCATCAATGATGAGAACATGCACACAGAAACAGCAAACCAAACATTAACTCCTATAACTTCCTGTCAATTAATTACTCCAAATTGTTCTGTCTTTTTGTCTTTTCTGCCCTTTTTTTAGGCTACCCTTAGCTCATTATTAATAGAAAGAAATGCAGTTTTTAGTTAATTGGCTAAAAACTGCCATCCTACTTGCCTTATACATGCACATTAATTTTATATTAATTCGCAATTTATACTTAATATAGCACATTATAAAATGTAAAGACTGATATTGTTCAATTATAATAGGCCTACATATAAATTATACCCATATCAAAACTGGGCCTGAAATTGCATCGAATTTTTCCCGTTGAAAAGACAAAACTGATGTTTAAGATATCAATTATTTCATAAATGACATTTTGAGTCATTTTTATCCATAAAACGATACAGAATATAGGATATTTTTACTTTGACTTTTACGTCCATAAAGGTTTTAATCATGTTATCAATACACTCACATCTCATGCTGTGCTGATCTCCAGGAGGTCTGCAAATGTAAATCTAAGAACGCCTGATAACAAGGATTCTATAATTTTCTTTCGTTGATATGCTGTGGAAACTGTTATAGGCCTGGCATATAACTTTCAATGTCATATTTCCTTCAAACCATAACTTTTGAAATTCTCACTCGTTTTCATTCGTTGAAACGGCAAAACATACTTTCTTTTTCTTACAAATCCAATAACAGGTCTATTATATATTTTCACCATAAAAAGTTCCGCTAAGTAATTCAAACCAATGCTAGTACCCCGTAATCTCTTTAGCAAACAAAGACGATCTCCGAATTAGATAGCCAGCTAACGCTGGCGAAAAGATCGTACATTAAGGCTTTAAACAGCTGATCTTCTGAACCTTGATTACATAATGCTCCTTTGATTTTTCTTGCTTCTTGACTAAAATAAATGTATAATAAAACCAAGCAATGTTTCATCATACTAATCATGGAACATGGAAATGGTAGATTTACTATTTTCGTGTACTGTTGAATCACTCATGGCAGCATGATGAAACGATTTGCACGGTAAATTTGACCTTCACGAGCTGCAGCCCAAGTACGTGATAATGGATTTCAATATCTTACAATACTAAAATAAATGTTTAATTACAAGTTTAATTGTTTGTTTACAAGTTGCCGCACCGCATGTAAGCAAATATTACATTCAGAAGTCATGAATACAATTTAAATTTGATAGTAAAAGGGATTTGCGAAAGTGTGAAGAATTTAAAATTGTATTGTTCAGGAAGAAATTGAATATTGCTATAGCTTCACACAATGCTTTACAACACAACGGTTCTACAGAACTCGCATATCGTTTTATGAATGTTGTTAGGCCTAATATTGGATTCATTGAGTATTGGATTCATGGAGTAAACTTAAGTATAGTCCTCAAGGACAGTCTTTTACTTTGTCTATAAATCGTTATTATTGTTCTGATGAAATATTTGTTGTTGGGCAGAATTTCCGATTCAGATCGAAATTCAAAATTATCAAAAAATCTCTAGATTTGAAATAGCTCTCTATGATTTTTAAAATTATGTCAGTAATCAGTATATAACTTAAGCCACACCTTAATTTTTCTTATACTGATATAGTTGTCTAAAATATGGAAAATACGAATAATTTACTGGGTGGGCAATTTAATTTCTTCTTGTCCCAAGAAGCCAAAACAGTCACCTTTTCATATCCATAACACCCAGTCGTTAAAATGTCAATGTAGCCGACTTGGCCCTATTTTAACTACTCGAAATATCTATAATAAATTACCGAGTTGGAAACTTTTTGTGATAAAAACTCGAACGGTGGTAATGCATTTGCAAATTGCATTTTTGCAATGCTAATCATTCCCCGAGTTACGCTGCATATTCACCTTATTTTTTAAAATCTTAACTATTTAAGTCTGCGTCAATACTCTTTTGAGGTTTTACACAGTACCGGAAAAAGAAGAAAATGAGCAAAAACAGCCTTACATACATTATCCAGGGTCCAAACATTACTGTACGGGAGAATAGAGTAAAGAGGGAGTTGATTAAAATGAATTAAATGAAAAGACTGATCAATCGTTAATGAATTTGGGAGTTGGTAAAACTGTTCTCAATAAAAACCTCGAAGGGTTGTGAACTGGTCATAGGCTACATTTGCAAATTGCATTTTTTACGAACCGCGATAGACGGGTGACCGCTAATAAGCTTAAATTGCCAAAGCTATTCGGGCCCTCATCAATTTTCACGGGCCCGAACTCCATTTGCAAAATCTTACATGTTAGGCTACACTGACACTCTATACGACTTGTTCAGACTCATAAAGCAACAAGTAAAGCATGAATGGATTGACACTGGCAGCATGGGTGGGGGCCAGATGCCACGTTGCCTCGACTGACCTGAAAAGCTAGGGTTGTGCACTGCAGGGGCTATTTTAGTGTGTCTCCTGGCACGTTCGTCCAGTGAGATTAAAAATTCGTGCAGTGACAATTAAAAATCCGTGCTTAAAATATGTAGTTGAGATGCTTGGCCTTTCTTACGATTACCAATGGTTACTGCCAGGCAAAATGTTAATTTTCGCGCACTTTGAGCGCACTTCACACTTCATCAACATTTCAGCATCCATTTCCTTAGAAACCTCATTTCATCGAAACCTCATTTCATTGGGATCGATGAATATAGAAAAAATAAAAGAAGAAGAAGAAGAGAAAAACGGAGAAAATGGGAAAGGAGACAGATAATAGAAAAGGGGATCCAGGTTTTTGAAATGGGGAGCAGGGTGACAAATAAAGGGACGGGATGGGCAAATGCACACCTAGTAAATTATTTTGCCCACCCAGTAATTTAAACCTTCCCACTGCCCCCCAAAGTGTGCAGCCAGTAAATAATTGTGACCAAACAAACAAATATTGGCACCATAAGATAATCATTAAATTATAGTATATCATTATGATCTCTTGAAATCAACTGTTGCTGTTTAAAGTTTTATCTTTTCATATCTTTTCATAACATTTGCCATATTTATTTCAACTTCGGAGCAAGGATAAATATCACACAGTACCCAATGGTTAGGAGGCTAGAATTATTAAAATTATTTTGAGAAATTTCCACACAATACCTGTAAAAATTCATGGAACCTATAAATGTTGGTTTATATTATCTAAAATGAAGTCCTTTAGTGAAAAGCAACTACAAGAAACATATGTTTTGCCTTATATTATCAGAAATTAAGTCCGGTTCAGAGAACATCTTATGACGCAGGTAACTACGAAATTAAATGTAAAATTTAATACTGTTACACTATACAGATAAAAGCTAGAGTTTGATTCTTTCTTGAATTGAAACCAAGTGCAAATAATTTGGCTAAATTTTGCCTATATCATCTGAAATTAAGTCCAGTTTAGAGCACATCTTACGGCTCATCTCATGTAGCTATAAAATTAATATCATTTTGCAAATGTTACCTTACAGATAAAGCTTTTAGAGCTAATTGGTTTCTTCTTTAGTGAAAAACGTGCTAAACATCGTCATGTGCGAATGACAATAACGTATCCCTATCCGCATACAACCATACACCTTCTGGAAGTTCTGGTATATAATCATGTATATGAAAATCCTGTTTTGTGAGTGTATACAAGTTAAAAGTTGGGGGGGGGGGGTATATTTTTAATATAACGCATTTGCCACTATAAAACACGATATCCTTTTGGATAAAATGAGACATTATGGACAGTTTGTTGATTACAACAGCCATATATCTGCAACGAGACAAATTAATTCTGGAATGCCACAAGGTTCAATTTTAGAACCTCTAGCTAGATTTCATAATAATATATGTGAATGACATTCCACATTCTGTTCTTGATTTATCATTTATTTTATATGCAAATATTGAAACACTTGATTGATATTTTTTCTTTGTAGCCCTGTGGGGCAACCCTGATGGCGATTGCATTGTTGCCTTGTGTTTCTAACCGCCACTCCCAGTCATGTTTGAATTTAACAATTTATTCATATAATATGATTGTGTCAAATATAGACGAATCCAATTTCACGCATTCCTTTACCTCAATGGCTGCCAAAGTTGGGTCCCCGTCGGCTCAGTCTCACCTAAAATGTGAAATAATGCGGCCTTGGAGGGTATTTTAAACTGCATTTTATCACCCGTGTTACACGTAGACAAAAGAATGATGACAGTTTACAACACAAAAGAATCTAACATCGATTTATAAGCGTTTTTTTGGTGTTGCGGGGACCCAAAGATGGCCGACCAAATCCTGACCATGACTTGGCTCGTTGGATTCGTCTATAGCTTCATAATGTTTTATATACGGCATAAACTTAATAACAACAGATGGCGCTACCACTGCACTAAAAGGATTCATAATTATGATAAATTTAAGACCAGTTGTATAATGATTAATATGGTCATTTTAAAAGGGAGACTGGGTTGGAACAAAAGGTACCACTTTCTGATCACTTATTGGTAGTAGCCTGCCTGGTAAAGCGTTAATAAGCTTCACTTTAGTTACCAAATGGCTGAAATCTGGAACAAAAGGTACCACTAATTGAATGACTTGTGAGCAAATCAATAAGGCATCAATGGAAGAATGCATAATCTATTTTAGGTAAATTAATTTCAATTTGACAACTGGTTCCTTTTCAATCTATATTAGCACAGTAAGCAAAATACATACCAGTGAGAAGATTTCATGTTTTCCATTTATCGTACCAACTTTGTTCCATCCGAATTCTTTCATGAGATGAATCCTAGCTGGGTTAAACATATTATCCGGCATAACAGTTCTGTAGAAGTACGGGTAGTCTATTCGGTTAGAAAGGGCTGGAGCCGATGATGAGTAGGACATCTGTTATATAAACATATGTTTAAAGAATTTAAATGATGAACATTATAAACCAGCTAGGTTAGATGTTCAGAAATGGTCGTACTTTTGTAAAATATGAGTGAGGGCAAGGCATAGCTAGCCAACTCCCCGTGTTAATTGAATGGAGATTTGACCGAAAATATTGGTATCGGACCGCTCACTTCTGAAGGATGCCACAAAAAACGGTAAAAGCTACATTTAAATTATTCTAAATAGGTTCTAGAAAATAAAGTTTTGTAACATGTCCTAAATTTTTAGCTAATTTAGGTGTTTGGAGAGGGTCGTACTTTTGTGTTTTAGGAAGGACATGTAAACGACAGATAACACCAAAAATATGAAGAAATTATTTCCAAACCGTGTTAAGTCAAAAATCATTATGTTGCTCATTTTCAAGAATGCTGGTTTACAAAAAGCACGACATTGTCTGATTTCGTGAACAAAGCCACACATAACATTGTTTCCTTTCGTTTCCTTTATAATCGGTTACCCAACTGAAGCTATGAATACCAGCTTTATTGCGATATCGCACATGAAAACAGTCACTTGTGCACAACCAGAGAAGATCCGATTTAATCAGTTGAGCTGTTTCAATGAGTGTTATCTTGGTTTAATAACTTTTAATGGGGTTAAGTCCTGCAAAGGTCGAGATGAATTCTACTGTAGACATGACTGCATCATGGACTGTCCACTGATAGAAAATCCATGCGAAGCTTATAGGAAGGCCTTAGAGCTTTTGCAGCGTGATTATGGCCACACTGCTATTTTAGCAGCTGCCTTCAAAAACAAGGCTGAAACATGGCCCATACCAAGGGGTGATGAAGATGGAGGCAGGGAGTTTTCGATACTAGAATTCATAAGCTATTACTCCCATGCAAAGATATAAATGACTAGGACATGGATACCATGGATGGATATGAATAATATTCGTCAGTATACTCGCAGGATAGCTACCAGTTGTACTACAGCAGTGGATTAAGGAAGATTGGAAGGTATCGAGGTATTAAATATCACGAAATGAAAACGATCCGCGAGTAGTAGGACTCGGGTATCAGGGACGTAACAGCCAGAGAAGAGCAAAGGGTGTCATCACAACGCATAAGAAGAATGTATTTGCTCCAGGGGTGAACGCAAGATCACATATAAGTGGTACAAATGCCGCAGGAGTGACCACAATTTCAACCATTATTATGCTTTGAGAATCTTCCATCCTATACTTTATGCACATTAAAAAAAAATTATTCTGGATATCTGGCACCCGCTGGAGTCTTAAATGCCCTCAAGCAGAAATTGGCGACCAATTTCACCTGAACACGGAGGTCTCTGCATCAGCTTGCAGTCCACGATCACCATACATGTAGCGTATAGATATCGTAACACCGTTTGCGACCCCACTTTTAAGCGGTTACAGAATGTAATCGAGAAAATTGAAATTTTGACCAAAAGTCATATTTTTGATCAAAAATCTCATTTTTGACAAAAAAATCAGATTCTCAAAGCATAACATCGAATGGATCCTTTCGCACGATACACAAAGATATTGGTCTCGCTGTGAGTTTAAAAGATATCTTTTAAAACTCACAGCTCGACCAATATCTTTGTGTATCATGCTCAATCCATCAAATTTTATATCAAAGTTGGTAAAAATGCTACAGGAGTTACCACAAGTTCCAGTAATGGTGGTAAGGTATGGGCTATTTTAGGAAGAAAAAGTCACTGCACGTTGGCATGTGTATATAATGGTTACTTTTATCGCAGTAGGCAGGGGGTCGAGGGATTCCCCTTGAGTTTCTGAGATTTTTAAACTAAATCACGTGTTAAATTAATGCTAAATGACGGAAGTTATTCATATTTGTTCTTGTTTTAGAAATACACCTTCTTGCCATTGGAGACTCGGCCATTAGTACATCAAAAGCAACAAGTGAACTTGGTGTGGTGGTCATTGATGGGAGCCTTGATATCAAAGATCACCTTAAAATGTTACTAAGGCAATATAGCCTTTGTATTTGGTCTTCCTCAGTGCGACATTGCTAAGCTGAATCGTATACAAAATTGTGCGGCTAGATTGGCGTCAAGGGCCAAATATCGCGACCACATTACGCCAGTGTTTTTCGATCTTCACTGGCTACCTGTTGTGTACCGTATTCAGTTCAATATATTGCTAATCACTTTTAAAGCCTTAAATGGTCTTGCTCCATCTTATATTGCTGATCTTTTATTCACATACAATCCTGGCCGATCTCTTCACTCTGGGTCACAAAACCAGCAAGGGGTAAAACTAAATTTTATGGCGAGCGGGCTTTCTGTAATGTCGCACCCCCGGTTGCACCCCTTCTGTGGAACAAACTTCAGGTTCACATTAAATCCTCTTCATCTCTTGCACACTATAAAAGTCAGCTCAAAACACATTTATTTGAAATTGCTTTTACTGATTCATAGGAGCCTTGAAGTGTTTATTTAATTAACTTTATGAACTGGCGCTGCTTTTCGAATTTTAATTATCTTTGCTCCCGCAGTTTGGCTCCCTGCGTTTTGATATTGCTTTTTTCTTATTTAATCTTGTTGTATTTTTAAATAATATTGCCTAATCGTTACCTTGCACATATTGTTTGGTTTGCCTGATTTAGTTTGTTTATTCACCAAGGACTTCCCGTTTCCAAAATAGTCTCATACTATAAACTAGGGTATACTTTGTGAACTTGCTAAAGAAGTAGTATTTTATTTTTATTTTAATACTCCTTGTGTCCTGTATGCGCAGTGACTGTACAATCCCCCATTTCTGAAGTATATTATACAATGTTTTTCTTTCTTCTTTTTACATTATATATTACAATTTTATAGGTGCAATATTAGTTTCTGTAAATGAAATTTATATCATTCTGTGTGTTATATATACTGCACTAAAAAGTATCCTTACACTTGGAAGAAAAATCTTTAAAAAAGCTAAACCATATATTGGTAAATTTATTTGTTTAATAGATGCACTATCTAACGGACTAGACATCTGGTTTGAGAGTGGTGAATGGCTAATTTATGCGTGCCTTTAATTTAAAACAAAAGAAACAAAAGAAAACTGAAACAAAAGAACTGACAAATAAAATGAGAGTTGTTAAAAGTACAAAGAAGTAAAAACTGAAATAACTGCTTCATTGAAAAACTGTGTTGTCTATTTGTTGCACTTGTATAGGCCAGTTTGTCACTTTTAAAACTGGACCTTCGTCTATTCAATTGCTTGTAACTTCTTAAGGTCACATTGGATTCAATGTGGTGTCATAAAGTGCAGGATTAGATATTGCATCTATTAAAAAAACAAATTTACCCCAATATGGTTCAGTTTTGAAATTGCGATTATTTTTCCAAGTGTAAGGATACTTTTTTGGCGCAGTATAGATGACATTCTTAAAAAATTCGCATGTTTGTTGTTTTATCTCTGTAACTTCATCATGTAATTTGACCTTCGGATCACATTTTGATAAATGTTAATAAAATATGAATATAACTTTGCACATATTGTTTATTTTGCCTGATTTAGTTTGTTTCACAATATTTGCTCTCGTCTCAATGTGCAATATTGGCTAATTTCCAGCCGTTTTTCTGTATAAGTTTTAATTCTGTTTATGTTTAGCTTTTTATTTGTGTCTAGTATTAACCAGTGTACAATATATATTTTAAGAAGTAAAAGATTAAAACTTTCAACTGCACTCACCAGGTCACCAATATATATTTTGTTTTCTCTGTATAAATTTGCATGTTTTTAATTATTGTAAAGCATTGTGAGATATCCTTTTGCGGTGCGCTATATAAGAAATAAATTATTATTATATTATTATATTGAATTCACCCATTTTGGTGACACAATTTTAACCTCACGTAGACTATTTCGCTATAATCCGCTACTAAATTATACTTAATCGGGACAAATTTCAATGCTTTATGTGCCACACACACGAGGACAATTATTTTGGCTTAAAACGGGCCAAAGGAAAGCGCACTTTGTTAAGCCTTTTTCTCCCCGATTTTCTCATAATTAAAGTAAATTTTGTTATAAATGGGTTTAAAAGAAGAGGTCCAGATACGCTGCACTATATTTTGTGTAGATTTTCACCCAATATTAAACCACATGGTTCACTAAGTTGCCTCATTATCAGGCCTAAATATGTGAATACAGTCCTACTACATGTACTAAAATTACTTTACCGGGACATATTCCCTAAAATACGCTAAACAAATTTTAAAAAATCCAATTGTTTACTCAAACCAGACCATAAAAAGAAAAAGATGCACGTCAGTGACGGTATTTTGTGCCGGCTTTAGGTTTTAGTGAGAAATTTTCGCACGAAAAAAATATTCAATTTCAGACTATTTTACCCAAAAACAAAAGGTACATTTTGGTAATTGATGAGCCGAAAGCGCAAAATTGTGCAATTTTAATCTATTTAATAAAAAGGAAGATGTACAGACCAATTATTGCTTGATTTTTTCTGCTATTATGATTTGTAGGAGGATACGTCCTCATGGAAAATTTCCATTTTTAAATACTTATACATTTCAGATGACACGTACAACAGTCAGTGGAGTATAGTATGCAATTATGTTTGTAGGAAGTCATCTCTCTTTTAGTAGGGATAACCATCAAAATTTCATGTTGCCCCTATTGCTACAAAAGATTGTTTTCTGGATAGAACTCATCAACAGAAGTATTTTGGTGGTTAAATGGTCAAAATCGGTCAAAAACTTTTCGAATTATGAATTTTCAAAGTTTCCCATTCTGACCGGTCATTGGAACGAAATAAAATGACAAGGTCCAAAAATAGCAATTGGGAGCAAAATTGGCATAAGCATATATTTACCTTTATATATTTCTTTATTTTAACATATATGCAAACATGAAACAAGCATATTGTGAAAGTATCAAAGGGTTTCTTATGAAATGGCACTTTACTAGTCAATGGCATAAATTATTTTTTCAAACCGAGGCATTGAAATCATGCATTTAGAGAACATTTGCCAAAAATCATCCAAGATGGCCGATATGGCACAAAATCAAAATTCCAGGTGAACGTTTTTTTTCACAACCAAAAATGTCAATGTTATTGGGTTTAATATGACCAATTAGTAGGTGTATGCAAACAAAATTTTAAGTGTCATTGAAGGTCATTGACTCATTCACAACAATAGAGGTTATCCACTTCACTCATCATGCTCATGTGTGACTTCTAACAAAAGGTGCTGGTTCCCGTAGTATTCTTCATTCAAACCAATTCAATGCATGACCTTGGAGTCACCTGCATGACTTTCGCGGGCTATTTTGAAACAGTTATGGTTGCACATTCAGGTACTTCTTTTGAAAGTTCTAAACAAGGTATAGCCAGCAGCAAGTTGTAGATGGTATAGGCCTAAATATAAGAAAACGTTTAGGGTTGAAATCAGGTGAAAAATACATCGAATGAGCACGAAACTTCACATTTATGTTCAGAAAGGTGTCTTCTTAGCATGATTCGAAAGGAGTATGGAAATTCCAAAGGGAAGCTGGTGATTTAATTTGTAACTCGAGATCTACTTGTTCATTTTTTTTCCTTTTTACAGAGGGTATGATAGAGGTATTACTGGCAACTCTGTCAAATTACAGCTCAGTAGGCCACGTTTTTCACCTGAAATTATTGACATGAATATTTTGTGCCATTCTTGAGCAGTGCTGAACTTAGCCACTGGCAATTAAACGCACTGTGGCGATGGAACAATTTTGACTCGCACTTACAGGAAAATGAAATAAGTTGTGTTGTTGTAATTTGCAAGATAGTTACAAAATATAATTGGTATTCACTTCCCCAATTTGTACAGAAAAATATTGAAAAATAAAAGAATGAGATCAATTTAGAAATGTCTGTGCAAGCAGTGCACAGTTGAGCTCCCTGCATGTCTATGGGAGCGTTCTAATCATGTTGATGGTTCATTGGTCATCCCTACTTTTAGCATGATTATTTTGTTTCCTAAAGTAAATAGGAACTCACCATGTTTAGATTCCAGTGGTACGAAGGGCCGGCAATAGCTTGTGATGCCGTTGAGCAGCCATCTCCAATTAGAATCAGCTTTTGGGGCTCATGGAATAACTGGTGAAACAATACCCGTGTTCCTATAGCAGCTGTACACTGTTGAATATAGAAGAAGAAAGATAGTAGTAGGTGAATTAATATTCAATTTTAGGGGGACAGTCACTACACGCCGGCAAATGTAAAGTTTACGGGCGGAATTTGTAAACGTTGTCGTTCCAAAAGTGTTGGGGCGGGCAGTGGCCGATCTAGGCCAGTCAGAGGGATTATATAAGGATCACCAATAGCTACGAATCGGCCATGGCGTCGCGCTTGCTCCACATAAGGTGTGTCTGAGTTGATAAACATTGGCAAAATTTTAAAAATGAAGTCATTTGGTGCGCACAGCCGTCTCTCAACATGCGATATTCAAAATTCCCGGGCACATTGAGCACAAATAACCATTGCGTCATTGCACTAGACAATTTTGGCGCGGGAATTTTGAATATCGCGTGTTGAACGCCGGTTGTTTTTATTTCTTTTAATCTCAATATGAGGCATAATGTATGTTGTGATTGCCGGAGACATCCTTTAGAAGGGTACTTTGTATAGTGGTCTGCTTTTGACCAAATGTAGCTCAACATGCTCAAGAACAAAAACAATTTGAGCTTATTCACCTTTTAACTCAATGTGTGCCTAAACCATTGTAAACTATATTCTAAACTGTATACAATTTTGTTACCATGGTTACAACCTGTTACAAACACATTAGAGTCACGCGGTAGCTTGACCAGCAAGTTTAAAAAAAAAAACGACTGATAAAGAAGAATAAACAGATGCACCGCGAGACTTTATTTACACGGAACAAAACGCTATTGTTCTATGATATTTTTCGCTGGGTACAAAATATATCTAAAACCATGCTAAATCGTATAGACTGTCCAAAGTGTCATATTTTGATAACTCTTTATTTCAAAAAGTTAAATTAGTGGCAAATCATACTGATATCCACAATCTTTCGACACTGCTACAGCCATACATGGCTGTCACTGTCGCACTAATTTTTCAGATTCACTTTCAAATATACCCAGGCATTTTCCTGGATACCCTACATACAAATTCTGGACCCCATTCGCCAAAAAATCAAGTTTTTCACAATTCTTTTATTCTTTCCGGACCACTGCATATATTCATATTAATAAATACTCCACTTTCACACACCGTAATAACGGGACGTCCCCGTGGCGAAGTGGTTAAGGCCATGGACTTCTAATCCATTTATGAATTTTTGCTCAAGTTCGAAACTTCCCACCACTTTTTTTTAATGTTTTATTAATCAATTTATTGTCGTAAATCAAGAATAACACCATTTCGAACATCCATTGCTATTGTGATATTATTATTTTTTTCATCAAACAAACATGTTTGATTTTTTATTCACATTTAGGCCTAGGCCTTGGGCCTACTTTCACCATCCAGATGCTATCACCATGCCTGACTATCATGGCATCTTCGTCATTTAAAACACCGAAATTTATTTATTATTTATTATTTATTTATCAGTGACTCTGTTCACAGCTCAGACTGAAATTATAATTCATATAAATATTATAAATGAAAATCACAAACCGCGAAAGATCGCCAACAACTGCCGCTGAATATTGATATCCAACTAGATTTCCCCACAGGGCTAAAGGGCAGGACTTACTTAGGGGAATTGAAATCACAAACCGCGAAAGATCGCCGACAACCGCCGCTTAATAGGGGTATCGAACTAGATTGCCCCGCAGGGCTACAAAGAACTACAAACCGCGAAATTTGGATATCCAACCAGATTGCCCGCAGGCATATGGATTATATGGATATCCAACAAATTCAGACCACAAACCGCGAAAGATCGCCAACAACTGCCGCTCAATATTGATATCCAAGTAGATTGCCCCGCAGGGCTATAAAGAACCACAAACCGCGAAATTTGGATATGGAACTATTGCCCCACAGGGCTTCAAAGAACCACAAACCATGAAATATGGATATCCAACAAGCTTAAACTACAAATTAGCTCCCGATAGAGAGCAGGACTTGATGAGGGAAATTAAAACCACAAAACACGAAAGATTACAAAGAACCACAAACCGCGAAAGACTAGATTGCCCGCAGGCCTATCGATTATAAAGAATCACAAACCACGAAATACGGATATCCAACAAGCTTAGACTATAAACTAGCTCCAGATAGAGGGCAGGGCTTGATGAGGGAAATTAAAACCACAAACCACGATATTCAACTATATTGCCCCTGCTGGGCTACAAAGAGCCACAAACCCCGAAATTGGGATATCCAATTAGATTGCCCGTAGGCCTATCGATTATTCGATTATAAAGAACCACAAACCGCGAAAGATCAACAACAACTGCCGCTTAATATTGATACCAACTAGATTGCCCCACAGCGAAATTTGGATATGCAACTAGATTGCCCCACAGGGCTACAAAGATCCACAAACCACGAAATATGGATATTCAACAAGCGTAAACTATAAATTAGCTCCCGATAGAGTGCAGGGCTTGATGAAAACCACAAACCACGAAAGATCGCCGACAACCGCCGCTTAATAGGAATATTCAACTAGGTTGCCCCGAAGGGCTACAAAGAACCACAAACCGCGAAATTCGGATAGCCAAGTAGATTGCCCCGCAGGGCTACAAAGAACCACCAACATTAAAACACGATTATCTGGGGCATTTACACGCTTCCGTAGTATAGGCTTAAATATATGCGCATTTACCAGTTCCGACATGAAGTAGGCCTAAATCGGATTTACTCTATGTGTGTCTCTCTGGCATTGTCAACATTGGGTGTGTGTTGTTCATATTTACATTTTATTTACATATTTACGTAACCTTGAATAATTAAAGTATATTAAAATGTTTATTGATCATTGTGTACGCCTCTGAACATTACAGTCACGCGTGACGAGCAAGTTTTAAAATAAACGACTGATAAAGTTTTGTTTAATTATTTATTGTCATGAATCAAGAATGGCAACTTCAAACATCCATTTTTCGTTTTATTCGTTTTATGGTGCACTTCATAACCTGACTTTCCAAGCTTGGAGCTGCTTGGCTACATTCATAAAAAGAAAAGAAATCTACCAAAAAACGTTGACAACGTAAAGAAATCAGCAAGTTTAAAAAAAACCCACCTCGGCTCACTTTTTGAAACTTGGTCCCATTTGAACACCAACAGCAAATCAGTGTTTTTATTTTATTTCAACAGAATACAGCGTTTCCAACAAGATTACAAACAAGCCTACTTGTTATTCGTTTAATTCAATCATTAATCATGATATTATAAAACAAAACACAAAAGATATTGGCTTATCATGCAAGAACAAGATAATAACCGTTCAGGTCGTTCCAGAAAGCTTACAAATTAATATCGCATCTGCACATTAAAGATACATAACACTTCTGGAAATGTTTTAAATTGATGTAAATATGATAAAGTTTAAATCAGTACCTTTTACAAATGGGACCAAGTTTCAAAAAGTGAGCCGAGGTGGGTTTTTAAACTTGCTGATTTCTTTACGTTGTCAACGTTTTTTGGTAGATTATATTTACTCCAGTCCATATAGTAAAGCTACATTATTATTATTATTATTATTAAAATTATCGCTCAACACATATTATACTCCAGACACCAGTTTATTAGATATAGCTACAATTTGTTTTAAATTATTGACATGCGCTAAAAAAAAGGATTGACTACTTGGCATTTCGTTGAAGTCATTCATTATTCAAATAGCGACAGCGTCGTGAGAGGTAACTAATAAGATCGTCTGATCCCGCGTCTGATACCGGCATAACAATAATATTCTATATTTCAAATCATATCAATTTGTAAGCGCTCTTTAGCAAAGTCATAGTTCATTATATTTACTACCGCATGACAAATCAGGCGAAAATAGTAACTTTTGCAGAAGATTTGCATTTAAAGAGAATTGGCTATTGCTCATTCTAACGAGGCTAGTCATGGACAATACAAGTGTGCTCTTTTATTTAATGACATAAAATTTGAAAAATATTGTAAGGAACACTTAAAATTTTGACCTTTAAAACCTTCATTTTGGTCAAAAATAGGTCGTTTTCAACAGATTTACCACATTCGCCTTGCTATAAACATTGCGTTATCTGTTGACCTAATGAGAAAAAGCGTTTTTAGGGGGAAGTGTAACACTTGAGGTTTTGACAAAAACCAATCACAGAGGCATATTTTCTAGCTAGAAGCTCACACAGTTCTTACGATGCTATGTAATGTAATCAAAGACTGTGTAGAGACAATTCACTGCTTGCTTGGAAGCTCTTGAACGAAAATGTGTGCTCAGGTGTATCGAGGTGGAAACTGTGCATAGATTTCGTTTCTCGTATAAACGCATCAACATGGAAAGGTTTCTATACAAAAACGATTCTCTTATAAACCATCATGCGCACAGTTTCCACCTCGATACACCTGAGCTTCTCCAAGAGCTTCTAAGCAGAGAACAACAAGCCTCGAAGCTTCAAGTGTTCCTTTCATCCAATCAGAATTTTTTTTTTTATATCAAATGAAAGCTAACACTTCCCCCTAAAAACACTTTTAGTCATAGGTCAACAAATAACGCAATTCAATGTTATAGCAAGGCGAATGTGGTAAATCTGTTGAAACTACCTATCCAAGCACATTTTTTTACCAAAATGTAGGTGTTAAAAGTCAAAACCTCAATTGTTCCTTACAATATTTGTCAAATTTTATGTCATTAAAAAAGCACACTTATATTGTCCATACACTAGAGTCACTAGAATGAGTAATGGCCAATTCTCTTTAAATTGCAAATATTGTGCAAAAAGTTACTATTTTCGCCTGTTTTTGAGTGCTGTTTAAGGGGGTACTACACCCCTGCCCATTTTTGTGCCTATTTTTGCATTTTTCTCAAAAATTATAGCGCATTGGTGACAAGTAAGATATGTATAATTATTATAGGGGCAAGGACTACAACTACTGCACTGGAAATTTTATTTCAGCACAGACAACAGTTGTGGAGTTACAGTCAAAATGAGGAAAACCAATATTTGACCAATAAATCAATAACTACTTGCCTTGACTTGCTGAATTTTCAGTGCAGTATTTGTAGTCTTTGCCCCAATAATATACATATCTTACCTCTCACCAATGCGCTATAATTTTTGAGAAAAATACAAAAATAGGCACAAATTGGCCAGGGTGTAGTACCCCTTAAGTTTTCGAAAAATGGTTTTATGAAATTTCGTCTCATTTGTTTTTGATGTTGTGTTCGAATGGAATGCCGGGCTGCTTGCAAATAACGTGAACTTTGCGTTAACAATACTAACAATACTAAAATATAATTTACCATCGAAAACTCTCCAAGGCAATGTGCAATTTATCCAATTCCGGTTGAAAATTGGAATATGGTATTAATATTTCGTTTTTAAATTTCTTTTTTAAGTCTTTTGTAATTTTATAAGTGATGGGTAAATGGTGAATTACAGTAGGGTTCGGGTTACGTTTAGGTTAGTTTGCAGGTCTGGTTAGTTTAGGGTCTAGGGTTAGCGTTGGGTTAGGGTTAGAGGTGGGTAGGACTATAACAATTACAAATTCTTTCTCTTTTCAAGTTCTATAATACCAACCGTTGCTACATTTGTGAAAGATGCAAACATTCTACTCGCATTTCGCACGAATATTGGTCTTATATATATATCCATTTTAAATTCCCGCGCATTCGATTAACGATTCGCTTGACAATTTTCGTGTTTTGTAATTTTGCATTTTTTCTTGACAGATCTGGAAGTTTATATTTTATAATTGATGGGTAAGTGGTTTATTACTTTTCTAACCTCCCCCTAACAAAACTACTAAATTTGGGATTATTGTAAGCGCAAAATGCAAGTTCCAATTGTTATCCTGATTTACCATTATAATATTTGGGCCTCATTGAGCCTCATAAAGCCAAACAACAAAAAATAAATATGTGTGCAAGCTGCTTAAAACTTAAAACTTTGAGGTCTTTTGGAGAAAAATGCATATTCTCAATACGAAAAGTAAAATGCTCGGCTTTTCCTCACAGCTACATATCATTAGATTTTAGTATAAAGTTTACTTCGAGGACTATTAAATATCAAAAACAAAAAAAATTATATAATTTTTTAATAATTTGCCATAAAATTTGTATTATGTCGCGAATATTTAAAAAAATCAAAATTATATGATATCGGAAAGACATTCCTCGTATTTAGAAACAATTTGATGTACTTGTACAATGTTGTACCTGATGTGCTTTGATGTGATTGTCTCCCCCCGAAAACAACAACAACTCTACGTTGCTACCCGTTCCCTTGCAAACACAAACATGTGTTTTAAAAGCTATTTATCTGTATCAAAACAACTCGTAACAATGGTAAATTGATATAAATGGACACAGCTCATTGATCTTAAGACGTACCGTGATCTTTAAAACCAAAAATATATATCATTGTACTTGAACAATGTTGAAGGATCACGATGTTACCGTTACCATGGGTACGTGTAAAATAAGAATATGTCTGATGGTCTGACATTTACGCTTGACAAAGAAGTTTCAATCTTTGTAAAGTCGGTTGCGAAATAGTTGACGTCTTGTCAGCAAGATTTATCTACCAAAAAACGTCTCAAAACGTAAAAAGGGGCCAAGTTTAAAAATTCTTTCCTGTGTGGCTTTTCACCCTTTTTTAAACTTGGTCCCATTCAGTAAAGTAGTACCGTAATAACATGAAGAATGAGTCCTAATTTCTACATGCAACAATTAGGTTTAAGACTGTTCGAAAGCGGTGCAATATGACGTAGGCTATGTCAAAAACATTTGAAGGTTTATGTTTCATTATATTGCGTATTCATAAAGAGTAGTAGAGTATTATATATACTTAGCAAATTGACTGTCTGTCAACCTGCTACATATAGGCCCTACATCTGTACATAAGGCGCTGAATCGCACAAGACGATGACGAATTTAACAAAGTGAGTATTTGCTACTTTTGCTTAAATCAAAATACTTTATAACGTCTTTACGGAAAGACTTCAATCAAGCACGAACATTAATTAATTTACTCTACAAAATGAACACTGACAACTAAGAAAACAAACAAGTATAGCCTAAAGATAACTTCGTATGGGTCTTTAGAAACTTTCATAAATGGGACCAAGTTTTTAAAAGGGTGAAAAGCCACACAGGAAAGAATTTTTAAACTTGGACATGCGAGGCGAACTAGTTGGATATCCATATTTCGCGGTTAATGGTTCTTTGTAGCCCTGCGGGGCAAACTATTTGGATATCCATATTTCGCGATGAGTGGTTTTTTTAAGCTTCGAGGGGCAAACTAGTTGGATATCCATATTTCGCGGATAGCAGTTCTTTGTAGCCCTGCGGGGCGAACTAGTTGGATATCCATATTTCGCGGTTTGTGGTTCTTTGTAGCCCTGCGGGGCAAACTAGTTGGATATCCATATTTCGCGATGAGTGGTTTTTTTAAAGCTTCGAGGGGCAAACTAGTTGGATATCCATATTTCGCGGTTAGCAGTTTTTTGTAGACCTGCGGGGCAAACTAGTTCGATGTCCTCATTTCGCGGTTAGTGGTTTTAACTACCCGTAACCACCCCAATCAGCTGCATGGGGTAAAAAATTTATTAAAAAAATTAATAGCTGAACCCAATAATTCAGCCAGGGACATGAAACGACATATTGATGACTATATATAGAGTGTATTCAATAAACCCAAGCGGAACGAGAGCTGCTAAGTAACCGCTATCCAAACCATAAACACATGCATGAGCAGACAACGAGTGTTCAATTTCCTCAGAGCATCCCACGTTGTACACACGTCAGTCGAATTTGGCGGTGTTGGTTTGTTAGCCCTCCAAGTTATAACATCGTTCAATTTGTGTTGAACATTGTATGTGGGCCTCACTGTAATAACATAAAGATCAGTCTGATCAGTGTGATATCATTTCAAGAGGTCACTCCACATGATTAAGCTAAACAACCTAATTCGGCCCTGATTTGGTTAATGATAACTTGAAATTGAAATTGCTGTTTCGAGTTGGTTGAACCATGGAAGAAAGAGATGAGAAGGAACCACAACGACTTCGATCGGCCAAGTTTTAATCCGCTTATCTATTGACGCATGAAAAGAAAAGCTATCAATGGTACTTACTTTCATGTATGATCCATTTACCGCGATCGATGCTTGGCAAAATCATTACTGGAAAAATTTATAACAAACCCATCCACGAACAAACAAACGCTACCCAGAAGTAAGATTATGGAATTTCACTGATGCTCTGAACATGTATAGTAGCTTTGTTTTGGGATCTACAGTCAAACTGTTTTCTTGATCGTGTTGTGTAGAAAATGTCCTATAAAACATCGAAAAGGTAATCAAAATCGGCCGTTTTTTGCTGAGTTTCATCTTTAGCAAATAAGGTAAGATTTTGGTGACTTTTTCGATGAAAAATAGATGTAAAATGTTCTTAAATAATGCACAATGTTCCGGTTGAGTCCGGTACATAAAACCTGTTTAATTTAATAGTTTATATGTGTATAATCGTAACTAGCTAACTCGTTTCAGTGCCAAAGACTGCCAACTCTGAGAAAAAAAGTCATCAAAGTTCGGAAAAATTTGGCAAAATGGAAGAAAAAGATGTAGGCCATCAATGACCGATGATCACGTCACCAAAGAAAATCCTATAGGGTGCTTGCACGGAAGGTCATTAGTTCAAATCATCCTTCACACACGCTCCAGAAGACATGCAAATACATGGAATACAATACCAATCACCTATTTAACGCGGGGTATTGATCAAAGTAAATCCTCATGAATAACAATGTCAACTAAATGTCGGTAAAGGGAGTGGACAAAGTGAATGCGTTTGTTGTGGTTCCTTCTTATCTCTTTCTTCCATGGTTGAACAACACCATTTTGTTCAATTACTTTTCATTATTTGGTGGCATGGTGGTGATTTGAGGATGTCACCAATGGAAAGAGCGCCCTCACATTACCCATGATATGGATTTATCTCAAAATGTCCAAATGTCAAGTTATTGTCTGGTAACCAGTATTTCCAAAAAGGGTGTAGCTTTGAATTGATGTGATGGGATTCAATTTTATTCAATATCTATGCTGACCAACAGATCGTTCTACGGTTTCACGATTTAAATGATTATAGGCTTGGCCTATGCCCTAGATTGCCGAGAAGGCATTGATGCAAACATCATGCATGTGAAATGTTCCAAAGGTTAATGAACGAGAATGAATAGAACAGATTAACTTTATCATGTTTGTCTCCCTATGCATGAGTATGTTCTTGTTAGGTATGGGGTATTATTAAAATAAAAAATAGTAATATTAAATGAAATCCTGGCACAAATAAATCGTCTTCATTTAATTGTGCTCACTCTAAAGCAAGGATAAATAGCTTGTACACTTTCAACATGGGAACACGTTTTGACGTATCTATAATTAGTAAAAAAGATGTAGCTCAGCGGCCAGCCAACAACAAAAAATTGTCTACAGTAGGCCCTATACGAGAAACAAGATTTTCTCTCTGAATTGGCCGTATTTTTACGTGTAAGAAAATCAATCGCATTATCGTGTTCACTCAAAAATTTAGAAAATAAATGGGCACTTCTGGGTTGGGTATCTATAGAATTTAAGTATGATATATTTTCGATGGTAATATATTTTCACTTTCAAAGTTTGTAGTTTTCATAATTGCAATTTCTGAATATTATATAAAAAGCACGAATAAGTCTATAAATGGAAGAGAGTATCGGATCATTTTGAATGTTAATAAATGCGAAACGCCGACGGTAAACACCAGCAATATCAGGGATTGCCGCGATTCTTGCAGTAGCTTTTATGAATAGAATACAATAGTGGATACAATAGCGGATACAATAGCAGAACAATAGAGCTCTCTTACGGGCAAATAAACCTCGTCGCGTTTTGCTAAATTTCACTTCTTCTTTTTCGTGAACTAACCGTTATTTCATTAACTAACCGTTATTTTTAAAACTTGGCAAACGTGTCATGTCAAAAGGAGACAATTTTTGGCAGGTTATCAATTTTGAGGTTTTTACATATCTTAAATATAGAGATATTTTGCTCCACAGCGCCGTTTTTTCCAATGAAATCGGACATTCCTAAGCGAAGATATTGAGTTCGTAAGTTATGGTATTCTAAAATTGTAAATTGAGATATCGGCCTTTAAAGATATTATTGACAATGTTAAGAGTAGGAATTACCTTGAAAAATGTCTCAAAAAGTACAAGATGCCAGTTATATTCCGGTCTGAAACTATCAGACAATATTTTTAGCATTAATAACATCACAAATTCGCAACAAACCCAAATTGTGAAAAAAAATCACCCGGGCATTTTTTGGCTATTTCTCCATTTACGATCCTGCCCAAAAGTGTCTCCTTTTGACATGACACGTCACATATGTAATGCGATCAAGCAAAATCAGTCGGAACTCGGAAATATTGATTTTGAGATGTAGCCAAACAAAGGAAATATTTCCGTTCGTTTCCTATTGTTTTGGAAATTCTTTAATTCTAAAATTGAATTAAACAATGCTTGAGTGGATGGTCGAATCCAACCAAAAGTGTCCACGGGCCAAAAATAAAAGTCCGAAATAAAAATGTCTCCACAATTTTTTCCTTTTGCCCATTGATTGATGACATATTGGCCTTATAGGAACCAAAAGTGCCATTACTAATCTTGAAAAATAAATCCAGGACGTGTGATAGTAAATGTGATATCAAAACCCAATGTTACCTACGAATACCACTAGGATGCTTTCACTATCGCAAAACTAATCAACCTAAAACAAATGGAATATTCCCATTAACGCTTTTTTCGTGTAATGTAGACCACAGGGTGTCAGGAAAATGCTAGCTCAACCAGAAAATTTTTGTTTTTGTTTTTATAACGCAATCAATATGATCTTAGTCAATTTTTGCTAGTTTATTTTTGAAAATGAAGTTTAGGTCAGTTTCTGTATTTTATTTATCAAATGAGTATAAATCAATTTACACATTGTATAAGAACGAGTGGGATACATGTTTTCAGGAAAATTTGGAATTATACGCATACACCTAACGCTTTATAAAATGAAAAGGTGAAGAAACCCGGGTATTCGTAGGTAACATGAGCGATTTAACAATATCTATATTGAGTTTAGAGGTTTAAATTTTGCTATTCTGGTAATGAATTAATAAAATGGTAGTTTTTAGATCTCTTTCAGATGGTACGTCCAAATGAATAAATGCTATTACCTTAGATCAAAAATTGTTTGATGCTTTTAGCAAGATTTTGAACACTTCATTTTGATATACAAGTAGTTAATCAGCAATTTTACATAATAAATAATTGTTGAATGAATCCGTATATGGGTAATAATAGTGTCCTGGGGTACCGCTTAAAGTTGTTGACAGTTAATTTCCATTGGTATGGACACTTCATTACACATGGCACGTATTATGCTGTATTCGTAAGTAACATTTCAGTATTTGTAGGTAAGAATTAGACTTTTGGTGGATATCGCAATCAAAACTTCATTTCATAAAGCACTTTGAATATATTATTTTCTTTATGTGCGTTTATTGATACTTGAGACCCTATCATGTATTAATAATGTCGGTTCACAGCGGTTGAAAGAGGATTGAAGTAAGAAACAAAGGCACTGAAGTGACTTTAATTTGCTTAATTGCACACAAATCGCTTAAAACCGTTATTGCAGACTTGTGAAGTCCATCTTGGAGTCAGTTACGTCTTGTGGCCTTTCGTTCGAGGGCAACTACAATTAGCTTTATACCAGGGTCCATCACTGTGTTGTCTAGATCATGAGACAATGAGAACAGTCATTTTTTCCATGGTATTCGTAGGTAACCTTAGCAAAAACGTCAAAAGTTACCTTCGTATAAATCAATTTGGACACACATTACTCAGAAACCAGATGGTCGGTAAACATTTAAAATGAAGCACACAATCATGACAGTTGACAAATCCAAGTATTTATCCCCTTCTAATCTTCTTCGAATCTGATTTTTCTTTCAAATGAGCAGACCGTCGTCTATTTCAGTACATATTTTTCAACAAGTAAGCCGTATTCAGTTTTGCATGGTGGGCATGTATGTGAATTCGCAAATTTCATTGACATATGATTTGATAGCAAACATACAGGCCTTCATTATGTACCAATATGGGCATTGGCATGAATGGCGGTGTTTCACAATACTGTCATGATGTCAAATTGTATTCGTAGGTAACATTCGGTTACCGAAATTTACCTACGAATACTTGCTTTTATTGTTGACATCTCAGAAATATTCAAACGCAGGCTATTGAAACTTGGTAGAAATAAAGAGTGTATTACCCTGCACCTATTGCTTAACTATTGTTTACTATTCTCTCAGTTTGTGGAAATGACACAGCTTTTAACATGTATTCGGAGGTAATGCATATTTTTTACCAAACCTACCTTTGTGCCATTTAGAATTTCTGGCAGCTAAACACAATAATAAAGATGTCCGAATGCAATGCATTTCACTATTGGACATATCAAAGCTTGTATCAATTGCGCATTTATTAGTGATTTCCATTTTTTAAAGATATATCTAGTACTATGAAAAATTGTATTCGTAAGTAATGTAAAAAAATATCACTCAAAAAATTATAAAAAAAATTCATGATTATGTACAAATATGTGAAAAATTGAACAGGCAATCTTTGAATACACACCTTTCAGGAAATCAATTTAGATTCAATCCAATGACTTCTTTTCATAACTAATTTAGATATTTTTAAAAATACTTTAAGGGCTGGGGTATGAGCGACCTTGAAGTACAGGTATCTGGAGAAGGGGAGCAACGAGTTGCCCCAAATCACAGCGACAGGTAGTGACTGGGCCGCCGAGTGCTAATATATATTTATTTTGGAAGGTTCATGTTTGTTTTAAATTTTGGGGCGTTTTTCCAAAATTTCATATTTTTGGCGATATTTCAAAAAAGCGACATGCCAAAGACAAATCTTTTTGCACATACTTTGTTATTGCTAATACAACTCTTTTCTGCATACCTACGTTACAATTCGTTGTGGTGATTTAGTAATATTATAAATTTTGTGACTGCATTTTTGCGTTTTCGATGCGATTTTAGGCTTACCGTGATTTAATGTTGATATCTGGTCTTGCTCCTTTTATAATTTTACTTTGACCGTCGGCTTTTGTAAATAACAGAATGTAGATTGGCTCTGAATAAGTATCGTAGTCCTCTTGGTGGGGTTTTTCATGATATAATTAGTTTGAATTTGCATGTAACAACCCAAAATCGACCTCTGAATTCGGGGTTGAATGCTGTTTCCGGAATACCTGTGTGGACTCAAACAAGTGCACGAGTGGCGACTATGGTTTTATACTTCCCGCATTCATGATTGCGTCAACGCCTAATAATATACTTCTTTGTATAGGTTGAGTGTAGCTGGTATACAAAAAAATTGGTTACATGTCAATGACCATTAACTTCAGGGATAGATCCTTTGCACGCCTTTTTATCATGCAGTATCTTTACCCACATACATGTGCCCGTGTCACGTGCCAATATTGCGCAACGTTAAAGGTTAATATATATTTTTGACATGGAGAAGACTGTGTGCTTCTATGGCCGAGTGGTCTAAGCCATTGTGGTTTCTTCGTTGCTGTTCTCAGTGTCGCTTGTTCGAATCCGAGCGTCTGTTTCTTTTTCTTATGCGCTGATTTATTTTTCCAGCGTAGGTCCTAGAAAAACTAATTTATAATATAATTTCTTTTTGTATTATTTATTTATTTATTTATTTATTTATTTATTTATTTATTTATTTATTTATTTGTTTATTTATTTATTTATTTATTTATTTATTTATTTATTTATTTATTTATTTATTCATTTATTTTATTTTATTTATTTATTTATTTAATGACGTTTTGGGGCTCGAGAGAACGGACACATTTATTTATTCATTTATTTATTTATTTATTTATCTATTTATTTATTTATTTATTTTTCGATTGATTATTTGATGATTGAGTGAGCAGATTTATCGATTGCTACTTTAGTTAGTTGGGGGACTTCTATTAGAGTTTGAATGACATCGTACATTAGTATTGATTTTCCGTGAAACATTATCAAGAATTAATATCACAGGTTTTATTGCAGATAGGAAGTTGGCTTAGTGATACTATCTGTTGATTCAGAACCGGAAGGTGCCGGGTTCGATTCCCACCTATGTCTATTTTTTAAAGACTTGGAAAATTACTGCAGTAAGTTTATTTGGCGCGCGATCTCAGTTATTCATTTTCTGATGGCTGTGCCTCTTACAGGCACCCTCCCTCTGAATCCAAACCACGGTTCGCTCATAACACCTCCCTTAAGAAATATTTTGAAAAATGGGTAAAAATAGCATGTTTTGGGGTCTCTGTGTCTAAGTTTTTCACAGAAGGGGGTCTTATTATATATGGCGCGAAGCGTATGATCAAGGCGAATAAAAACAATACAAAAACGAATGCCAATCGATTAATACCTTTAAGTTATGGCCCTGAACATGCCGTGTACACTTTTCGTTGGATTCGACCGGTTAATCATTATTTCTCTGTCTGTTCGAATATGTCTATCTAGCTCTCTATCAAGCTTCTCTCTATCTTTCTCTTCTCCAGCATTTTTTCTTATCTTTTCTGTATTTTGGGGCGTTGCGGTAAAGTAACGCGATACATTGTGCTTGTTTTTATTCTTCAAATTTGATTTGCTTAAATATTGCGAACTAGCGACTTTAAAAGAAAAGAATCCAAAAACAGCACTAATACGCTAACACTAATTAAACTAATTGGCACCATAACCGCGTTTTTAATAAACCATGAAAATTTTGTTTCACGGGTTCCAATTTGGGGTCAGAGGTCATTTGCATAGTCCTTTTGGATTGGAATCATTGGAGGTTTTTTGCTCGAGGTCATCTTAATTTCAAAAGTTTACGATAAGGCCCAAAGAATCAAAAACATCAAACAATTTTTTTAAAAACAATGATATAAAAATAAAAATAAACTGTTTTTTTCCTATAAAAATGCCCTTGAACGTAATAATAATAACTACAATCTAGGCAACTGGACTTTTTTGTGTAAAAACGGAAGCATCCTATGTATAAAAGAATATATTATGAATATTAACTGCACAACATATATAACGATTCGTGATACCCAATTGTGGTGCAGTTGGTGTCGTTTAGGAGGCAGAGAATTTTATTTCAATTTTATATACGCCAAAATATTAAGTTAGTGAAAATGATCGCTAAAAAGATGATGAAAAATTACATAGAACCCCGATCAAAATTATTGTTTCGTTTTTATGGTAATCTAATTTTCCATTTTATTAAATTTGTTGCAGTTCTCCAAATTATCACGAAGAACATGACTGATTCGATCTTGATCTTTGTCGAAATAAATCAAAGCACTATCATCAGCATACTGCAACATAATGCAATTAATAGAAGTGGACATGTCATTAACATTGCATAGGAATAAAAGAGGACCTAAAATACTACATTACGGAACTCCGCATGTTATGGCAAGAGGATCAGACTCAACCCCATCAATTTGAACAATTGTTTACGATCAAATAGATAAGACTCAACCAGGCTGTGGACTTAACACCCATGGCAAACAGTTTCTTCATGGTCAACACTGTCAAATGCCTTCTGGATATCTAATAAAACCATCCCAGTATAGAAGCCAGCAGCAGTTTTGGATATGTTATTTCAAAATGTTTCTCAGAGATTGAGATTTAAAAGAGCCACTTTCAAGTCATCCGTTAATTATTTGTTTTAATTATGGGATATTTGACTTGTTTAGACCATTGGTGTTTGGAATTTATCGCAGCGCTAATGTATAACGTTACCCCCCTTGTCAAGTGGCTCTGAAAGGAGCCGTTGTATTTCCATGAGCCACTTACAAGTCATTTTATAATTATTAATTTAGATTATGAGATATTTGACTTGTATAGAACATCAGTGTTCATTGCCTACCCATAATTTCAAGGCCGTGGGATATTTCATTTGTGTGGTACCACGATGTTCATCATTTCTTCGGAAATACGTCGACTTGGAGCGTCAAGTATCAGGATGGTAATGAGAAAAAAATGATTTATACACAATATCTTACCAAAAACTCACCAACAATGAGAAAAATGGGGGGGGTGATGCTGTCGATCGGGTTACGGACCATATGAAAAACTTTCATGCGCCTGATTACTAGTTTGCACACTTCTTATACACGGCAATTAAATGCTCCACGCTCAGGATATGAAAGTTAAAAGCCTATTTGAAAACATAATCCTTACTTCAAAAATGTCTTTGACTACGAAAAACCCGCGACATTTTATTAAAAATTCTAAATCTTGGCTAAAACTTCAGATTTTCAATGAGAAATTAGCCAGATTGTCGCATGATTAAGAGGGGCTCGTCTGTTTAACGTACACAGCTTTCAGATTTCCGTAGATATACAACTTATTATGATTGGTTGAGAAGAAACGCCCGCGTTTTTTCATCCAAAATTATAATACATAATTATTACCAAAACTCATTTTTTCGATGTGCAGGAGAATTCCAAACAATTGAAATCGATCAGCCATAACGAGTGAACAATGGGGAGCACAATGGGTTTCCCATGCTTGCCGAATACAAGGTCTTGTAATAAAGAAACATGTTGCTCTTCATGCTACGACTTTTTTGCTCATATTGTGGCAAAAGTTTTTTTATAATGTTTCAGAAAGGATATTTTGAATTGGGTGATATTTAGCCAAATGACCAAAAACATTAAAAATCATACTGCAGTTACTGTCCGTTTTCCTATACATAATACACAGTGCTCTTTCCCATTGACGCGTGACCTCTACAAATAGCCTACGTTAAAAGTATGGGGATATGCCTAGTTAACGTCGCTGTGTGAAAAATAACCGGCCAATATTAAAAGTACTCTTCTAAAGTTCTAGAAAATATAGTTTTGTAACATGTCCTAAATTTTTAGCTAATTTAGATGTTTGGAAATATGCGTACTTTGGTGTTTTAGTTAATGTTATAGGTAATAGTACATTGCCTAGTTAACGTCGCGCTGTGAAAAATAACCGGCCAATATTAAAAGTACTCGTCTAAAATTCTAGACAATATAGTTTTGTAACATGTCCTAAATTTTTAGCTAAGTAAGATGTTTGGAAATATGCGTACTTTGGTGTTTTAGGAAGGATATGTAAACGACAGATAACACCAAAATATGAAGAAATTATTTCTAAACCGTGTTAAGTCTGCAAACCACCATGTGTCTCATTTTCAAGAACGCTGGTTAACAATAAGCACGTATTGTCTCATTTCGTAAACAAAGACCACAGAGAATTGTTCTCTTAGCGCTCGCTTTATAATCGTTCACCCAACTGAAAGTATAATCCCAGCTCATTGCTCCATTGTACGTGTAAAGCAGACACATATGTTGTGTGTATTTAACCAGAGAAGATATGATTTAATCCGTTCAGCTGTTTTCAATGAGTGTTATCTTGGTTTAATAGCTTTTAATGGGGTTTAAGTCCTGCAAAGGTCGAGTTGAATTCTACTGTAGACATGACTGCATCATGTGTGTCATTAGAACTCAAATACAAGACAGTTTCCGTGTCTACAGCCATTTATGCTCATTTTAAAGCAAATCTCCAAAATGGCATTTTCACCCATAAATGAAATGCATTTAGCTAAGTGATGATTTTGTTCATAGATATTAAATATCCATGTGTCATGTAAATTTCACGAGAGTTTCATGAGGTTGGTCCCATTTGTCAACAATTGTAAATCATTTATGTAGGGTGTCTCAATAAAATTTTAAAAATTTTAAATATTCAAAAACCATGACGTTTCTTTTTTAAAATGGTGCACAAAAATTCCTTTCACGCGTCACTGAGATAATTGAGATTTACAAATAGACCCATTTTTGGACCGTTCCAATGGGGCAATACATCAGCAAGACTGAGAGGTTATTACTTCATTTCTTTCTTCCATTCTAAACTACAATGTAGCACATTATGTGTATTGCCCCGTTGGAATGGTCCAAAAATGGGTCTATTTACAATCCCAATTATCTCAGTGATGCGTGAACAGATTTTAATGAATTTGTTCACCATTTTAAAGAAGAAACATCATGGTTCTTGAATCTACAAAAAAGTTTTGATTTTACTGCCGACATTTTAACTTAAGTTACGTCCCCTAATCCACAGGGCCTATTGTTATTGAGACACCCTGTATATGATAATAACAGTTTATGATAAAGCAAAAGGAATACAGGCCTAACGCATAACGCATTAATTAATTCCAACAGACCTGCTGCCATGACAACTGGGTTTCCTAATGCAGGTTCCATCATGTGTTTGTCAATATCCATGACATGGCGACCATTACATTATCATGATAATATAATTCCATAATTATATCAAATATAATTAACAAAAATGGTAGTAAAATGCAAGCATAAACCATTCACAATGTTATAACATGTTTGCACAATATTGCACATCAAAAACAGCAGCCATGGACAAAAAGTAATTTTGGAACATTTTCTTTTAGTATTGATCAAGCTGCTTGTTTATTTTAGTAAAAGTAGGCCTACTAAACATTAGTACAAAATATTTCTCATAGTACAAAATGCTCTCCTCCCTCCCCTCACAGAAGATCCGTTCTAGAATGATCTACGGGATATTGTGGCCAGGGGGCGTAGCCAGGGGGCGGGGCAATCGCCTCTCTCCCAAATTTTTAAAGAATATAATACAGGGTAGTTTCCACGGCAACGGTCATTTATGCTCAGTTTTAAGCAAATTTCCCAGTAAAATTGACAAAAAATGGGTTTAGATGACCTTTGCCATGTAAACTGTCTTCTCTTTGAATTCTCCTAATGAAGGCATGTATAAGGTGTAATGCAAACTTTTTGTAACACAAGAAATTCCTATAAATGGTGGAAAGGGTAAATTTTTGGCCACAAAACGTAGGCCCTATATTTATGCCAACTTAAAAATGATAAAGGTCACAGAAAAATGTTGTAATTGACTTTTTTGATTCAAACAGCTATCTTAATAAATTGATACACATTTGATTACGTATAAGTAATTTTTAAGTAAAATTTCAAAAATTACTTTTTTGGTCAAAACTACAAGAATCACCAAAATTATTGCCTTTTCACCCATACATCAAATCAATATTGAATTGAATAATGATTTTGTTCATATTAAATATTCATGTGTCATTTGTTTCGCACACCATAATGGTTTCTACTCCATTTAGTTTGAATTAAATTAATAGCTAGTTAAAATGTGGTATTTTGGGTAAAAAATGACAAAAATCCATAAATAGCTTCTTAACCGGTGCCATGGAAACGGAATAGAACGCTCGGATTACAAATTTGCCAACATAGCAGAACAGATTTTAAAGACTCTACTGAAAATTTTTGATATATGATTTGTCCATTTCAAACATCTGTCCAACGACGCAAAAATGTCATGGGGCTGGCCCCTATATAGTACTGTTAAAGATATTTGAGGGGTAAAATCCTCAATATGTATTAAATAGAACTCCAGATAACCCTTGTTATGTAAGATTTAACCACCAAACAACCATGTTCCCTTTTTACCCTAGTAAAATGTACTATTTTATCTAACAATGCTTATTTCTTTTCTAAGAGTGCACTAATGTATTAAATTTTGACGGATTCTCATAATTTAGCGCTATAAACCTTAAATATGACTGGGATATTTGGTCTTGATATCGTGTCATATCGTACCCACAAAGGTGACCAAATCGTGTGATAAGTTGCAGACAAAACAAATGTAAAACAATTATGACATTTGTAAGTCCAGATTTCCTCCTTTCATCTCAAAATAACATTGAATGCAATTTCTGCCATTGGTAAGGTTGCTGGTAAAGGATAATGGTTCATCGTTTAGCGTTCAAGTTCACCGAATGGACACCCTAAAATAGAATGAATGTATGAGGGTTTGAGTGCTGTTACCAAATGGGTCAATAAATTATTACCACATATCGTAAAACTACATAACAACTCCAAAGTGTTAAACGAAAAAAAGGAGTTAACTGGCAACTAACTCAATAAGTGTATCGTACACAAGCTTTGCTCCCATTACTCCAAAACTTAGAAGTCACGTGAAAGCTATATAACACCTCTGGACACAAAATAAGAAATGTTTTAAGTTGATTTGTTCTTCTTTCCTTTTTTCATTTACCCTTACAAGTAAGCCAAGGAAACCAACTAGCAGTGGCACCAATCTTTCAGACTGAACACCAAGATATACCTCCGTGGATTGGACTGCAGTAAGTTAGTAACTACATAACCCTAAATACTATTCTTCTTCCTCTCCCCTTCTTTTCTTCTTTGACTCACCTGTGTGTCATTCCACACCATTTTGAGATCGTATTTAGGTAATATATCTGATCTGGCATTTATATGATCCAATGCCATCTCTACTGCTGGTAAGACCCCACTGGAATCCCATACACCACTAAGTGAAAAGAACCCGCCAAGATAAATTGGAATTTTGCCATCACTTGTGATGTTGTCTGCAATTCCTCTATTGGTGTATCTGTTTGTCTCTGATTTAGAAGCATTGGATAATATTGCCTGCGTTGTCACTTGAATACCATCAGGAACATCAGTGTGTGTACCGAATGCAAAGCTGACCGATAAAAACAGTATACAATCTAACAGTTCTCCTGTTTTCATTGTCAATGTTGTTATGTTACGCAGGATGTCATCAATCAGAAAACAAAAGTGTACATACAAATGTGAAAACAACTCAATTCTCTTCCATCAGAAGGATTTCTGCTTATCGTACTCAAGCATGAATTCAATAACAAGGTGCTTCAAGCACAGTGGACATCGCACTGGTGATGTACGAGCCGTATATCACTATATGGGCATTGATCATGCAGAGCCAGGCACGCAGAGCATCAAACATGATCTAACTAAACGCCTCCAAATGAATCTAAACCATTCGCAAGTATAATGTGTATAATTCTTGAGAGCGCACTACCTTATTATTTGCATGCATGGCAAAGAACAGCGACCCTAAGAATAATCTCTTAGTCAAAGTATCTCCCACAGTAGAGAGGTAACCGTATATGCCGGAACGGGTATGGGTTAGGGTTATGGTTAGGTTTGGGTTATGGTTAGGGTTAGGGTTAGGGTTAGCGTAGTGGGAGAGAAACATACCAATCTATCATATTTTTGCCGTTGAGCGGCGTGGCGCACGCGCATTGCAGACAAACGGACACAATCAAGGCTTGTCATTGGTTGAAACGCCCTGCCGCTTGCCGCAGCGGCAAGCGACAGGAAAGTATGCTGGGGGCATTAGCCTGATTCCCTTGACCTCTTTCCCTCGCAACTATCGAACATGGCGAAACCAACTCGCCATGCGTGGCTGTTGAAGAACTATTGGATTAAATTTACTATCCTATCATGGCAATTTCTGACACGAAGATATCGGGTTGATGACGCTGTGCTGTATTAGTCTTGTATTTTGACGATATTGTTGAGCTATATGTGTGTGATGTGCCCTGAGTAATTTAATTTGATTATCTTTGTTTACAATTAAAATCTATTTCATGACACATAGCTGGGAATCCCCTTTTTCAGTGTGTTGCACAATTGGAAAGTCCCCTGAGACTGTAAAGTGAAAGTGATGTCATGGAATTCCCCTAAGGAAGTGATGTAATGAGAAAGGTTAATGTTATAATTAAGGCTTGGCAATTCCCAAGGTCACATTTGGCTATTAATAATTGGGATTACCCAGTGCTTGATATATAAGAAAATGTAAACATAATTCTACAGTTTATAGTGTTGATCTGGGCTAGCTAGTTAATATGCTTACAGTCCAATTCCTTCAAAGAAAGGAAATTGCGATTCAGAAATATTTTATGTAGTCAAAGTACTACTGCTTGCCAGTGTTGTCGGAGAAGAAATAGAATACGTCAAAGAACGTACTTTTTCCAAGAAAGGAATATATATTCTTCTGTCGACTTGCTGAAGTCTGGTTGTTTGTTGATACAACACAGCTGTCAATATAAGTGGGGACAGCTGCATCGCAGTCCTGCTTCCTGAAGATATTGTGTGAAAGGTGGAAATAGCACCATTTTTTGGAGAAAGTAGCGCAAGGCGTTAAGTTTGGAGAAAGCAGCGCAAAGAGTTAAGTTTGGAGAAAGCAGCGCAAGGAGATGGAGAAAGCAACACCATTTTTGTGTGAGGATTTTATTCGCAAGGATATTTATCAATGCAAGTGTATACACTGGACTTCGCTGATTTTTGCAGGACAAGTGAATACCGATATATACATCAGCCGTCCAGAACATTGCAAGAACTCTATGATCATCAGAAGACTGCTGGTTAAGTACTGAGTAGTTAAAATATTATATTGATTGTGTGATTATTTTTTGTATGCATTTGTTGTCATATATTGTACCAAGCATATCTTTACTTTCAATTAAATACTTTTGTTAGTCAAACAGTGTATTTATGTTGTGCATTCGTGTGAATTTGGGTAAAAGGTGATTTTGGCCTTGAGTCAGTACGGCTCGTAACATTTGACTGGCTATTTACAGTTGGTAGCATAGCGTGGTTTTATATTATTGCAATAATTCATGTGCTAAATGCCGATAACACACTGCGTTTTCTACTATTGTAGTACACTGTGTGCTATCTTCTTCATTATGTCATCGTTAAATTGTTAACATAAATTATCTACTGCTGATAGCACAGTGTGTTTTCTATTGTTTACATAATTATTTTGTGTGCTATCTACTGCTGATAGCACAGTATTTTTCTATTGTTAACATTTTGTATCTTTTCTATCGGGGACATAATCTATCTAGTATGTTTTCTAAATAATTTGTGTGCTATCAGGCACCTATGCTAACAGGTTGACGATGTATGATTTCTGTTGTTGACACAATTTATGTACTATGTCAACCTAGTCACCTCATTAAAATGGTCATATGAAACATTTTACAACTGGTCTAATAAAAATTCCTTTAAAAAGGAACAGGGCGAACAAATGAGGAAGTGTCAAGATAAAGGTGTAGTTATTTTATTGTTTGAACTGTTTCTATAATTCGCATCGATCATAATGAGTATGTTTTACGTACCTCAAATGACAAGGACTACGGTACTTAGCCTATATGATCTTGCACTACTCAGTGTATGGACAGTGTAGCCTATTTGTCTAATCATTTTGCCCGGTCATTTTGGCTATTTAATTCTGACCATTGTGATTAAAGCAGGCTTTCAGATTGGTGAGCTGTTGTGTACCAAGTGATAAGACCGGGCACGTATAATAAAAATACACTGGATAATTCATGACAGCCTATTTACTGGCAAAAGGTGGGCCAAATAAAATTTAAGCAGGAACCTTGAGGCAGAATTTGAATACATATTATCCTGTAACGTTTACTTAGCCTAACAGTCAACGAACGTTCATTGTTAGCATAATAAGTAGCTTTCGGTATCCTATGTTTATGAAATAAAGTGTTTACAAACGAATAACATCTGTTATACTATATACATCTACTTGCTAATGGGTATACAATGTTTACAAAATAAGAGCGTTAATGTTTTGTACATGAAGTTAACGTCTTTGCTACATAGCTAGTTGTTAATACATCGAAAATGTGACTCGAGATTTACAATTTGATGACATTCAAAATTATTTAGTATTGAAGAATTTCAACACATTACAGAACTTTCATTTATTGACATACTAGCAATATTGTTAACAATGTTGAAAATCATGTTCATAAGCGTAACATCCTCTATACATGCATCTATTTATTAATGTTCATAAACGTATAACAATTTGTTACATCTATGTCTTAATGCTCATAAACGTAACATGCTCGATACATCTACTTATTAATGTATAAACGTCCTTGATACATCTATTTCTATTTCAATGCTATTTTATCTCCGTGTTATGACAATAAATTTGACCCGAATAACATTTGTAAGAGGTAGAAACCTATCAGGCGGCGAGTGGCATGATAGAGCCGGTAACTTGTGACACCGCCCGGCCGTATGGCATTTTCCAATATACTCGGTTAATTTTGTGGGGTTCATTATCGAACACCAACGGTTTTAGCTTGTATTTATATTATTTATTAACATAGGCCTATTCGTTTGTGATATTTCAAGCGTTTTAAAATTTCAAAATAATCCCATTCAATATACGGTTGACGGTGGAAATTAACTGAATTTAGAGAATGCACTGCGACCACCACCTGGAACCTATTAGAATAATATTATTAACTAATCACTTAACTGTTCAAATAACAGCCCTCACTTAACAGACATTAAGTCTCAATTGACAGGATCTATAAGTGCTAAGGTAAATATATTTTCTCTTTATCGCCTGCCTAAGTTTCCCCATTTAAGGGATGGGGTATGAACGTTTGGACAGTATTTATTGTGGGACATTAGAGCACATCAGACATGTTGAATTATTGCATTCTGAATACGAAGAATGTCCTTTTGATATAAAATAATTTTGATTTTTTGAAATTCGCAAATGATGATTTTTACTGTATGTAGGTGGGATGAAAAAGCCGACGATCAATTGAAAATTTTGACCTTTCGTATTGAAGATATGGATCTTTCCCCCCAAAAAAAAAAAAAAAATTAAGTCCATATTTTCAATATGAAAAGGTCAAAAATTTTCAATTGACCGGCTTTTCCTCCCAGCTACATACACTTTAAGAAAATGTCATTAGATTTATAAAATTTACTTCGAGGACTGTTATATATCAAAAATATGAAAAATATCAAATTTTAATAATTTGTCATAAAATTTGTATTACATCGTGATTTTCAAAAAATGAAAATTATTTGATATCAGAAAGACATTCTTCGTATTAGGAATGCAATTCCATATGTCTGATGTGCTCTCATGTCCCACAAAAAATACTATCGAAACACCCATTCCAGATCCCTTAAGTACTCTCTTTAATTTACTCAAGGTTGTGTTTGTATAAATGAATTCAGTTATATAAACACAGCCTCGTGAAATGGACATGTTGACATAAATTAATTGACTGTTTGCTTATAGTCTCATTAACAGATTCTATATACTATAGCAGAACAACAAGCACATACAGGCAAGTATTTTGCCAGTATCAATAAAACTATAATGAGGCTATTAATGTAGCCCAACTGTACGTACAATCTGGCAATACCGCTAAATCTTACAGAAATGAAAAATATCTGTTGCAATTTTCGGATTTGCATAAAGGTAATTCTAGTTCATCCAAGTTGTAAAACAATTATTTCTTTTAATACAAACACATGCCTTGGTAAGACAACTTTATAGCACTGTTTGAATATCAACATGAAGTAGTAATGACAAATTTAAATGTACACTATCGCCTCTGTAGTTTCCTGATTACATAGACAGCACGATTATTTTATTTTTATTCTGCAACGCTGTGAGGAAATAAGTATGCCAAAACCCATCGCAATAAGGACGAAAAATGCTTTGCATTTTTCGCCCAAAAATGATCCATATCAATCATTATAGGGCAGTGATAGCGCCATATGTTGTTATTAAGTTATGCCATATATAAAACGTTTTGAAGCTATATTTAACACCATATAATATTAAAACATGATAAGTAAGGTTGTCGATAACTTAAGGTTACACATGGTTGTTTGAATTATTTTTTGTATCATGGAAAGTTTGACGTAAATGTTAAAAAATGCATTTCTAATAATTAAGGCCACGTATTAACGTATTTCAAAGTTAATGTTACGCATATCTAAGATTAAGGCAACGCGTAGTTAAGGTTACACATAATTACGATTTAGGTTATTGACATAGTTTATGTGCAATATCTACTATGATACTGCTGAGAGTGATAGAATCGAATATTTTCTACATATCGATTATAATTATGTTTTCTATTGCTTGATATATTCAAATAACCACACAAAACTGGACTAAACTATAAATAATACTGAAGTAAACTTTAATTTAAAAAAACTTCTACATAAAACCAATCATAGTCTCGAGACAGCAAATCTACAGATTTTAATCTGTATTAAAATACAGATTGATACAAAATGATTGGTGCCCATCAGTTTTCACTAATAATGGACAAGACTGCCACATCGAAATTTCAACATACGATCCAGCTAATCTGAAGGTTAATTTTATAGAGGGTCTTAGACGTGATTTTGAATTTTTATTAAATTTATGCGCACAAGAGGATGAGACTTACAATTATAAAACTGATAAAAAAAGGCTTCTATTAGTTGGTCACCAATATTTGGATTTTGCAACCAATTGTGTGCTTTTTTAATTGTAGGTGCTTTGAGGATTTACATTGATATTTACCCAGGCTAGCTCGATTCAGCTGAACTGTTCTAACACCGGGACTCTGCTACAAACAACATTAAATTAAGCTTGTAAAATAGTTTTTACACTGTTGCCAATCAATGACACTGTTGCCAATCAATGACATTCAAATGCCACTAAATACAAATACGCTGTTTTACATAACAGAGCCTTTTTTATTTAAAAAAAAACCCTGACATTTTCCCTTTGGGTTTATAACAAAACACCCTAAAATAGGACTTCTGTGATGTAAAGCAGTGTTATTTCGGCATAAAAACATTCAACATTATCATCAGACTAATCATCCTTTCTCATATGATTTTAGACAGTAACCATATGTGAGAATTTCCCTCTTTTTGTGGCGTGGATCTCTATGTGGATCCTGGAGTTCAAACGCCAGATGATGGCGCTTCCATTGCATTATTGGTAATCCCTTCTTGCTCTGAACGATACGTGTCTGTACGATCACCTGAACAGCAACCACACACAACCCCTGCACACCAAAGACCACATCCACCCTTGAACCTGGCATCATTTGCTGAAACATCGATGACGCCTGCCGAAAGAGGGCGTGATTCTTTCAGACGTTTGTTCTCATCTTCCACCTGTAATCACAGGATATGTAGAAGACATGGATTATCTTTAACATAAAATGTTCTGATATAATTTGACACAAGCCGCTAAATTTTACCGGCTACATCTGGAGGTGTGAGTGCATATGACACGATATAACACGGTTCAGAACGTGTCCATAGCAACAACGGGACTGATCGATTCTAAACCATATGTAATTCCTTGTAAAATGAGTTAGTTTGATTAAAATTTGGTATACTTTGGTATACTAAAAACAGTACATTTATTCTCTAAATACTCACCTCGGCCAATTTCTGCGTTATTGAGTTGTTTTCTTCACGAAGAGCTTCCACCTGACTCTGACTGCTCATCTTATCACGCGATTTGGTCTTATTACCCGTGGTTAACGTCGGTGGACCGTCTGGGTATTTGTAGACTGAAATGATCTGAAATGATTTGAAATAAAATTAATACAAATCAAATCAAATGAGATGATAGTTTTGCGATTTGTACTGCGTGGGAAATCCAGATTGTTATCAGGAGCTGGGCCTGTTACTGTATCGGTCAGTGGCGTAACCCAGTGTCGTAGCGTCATAGTCACTGCTAACTCGTTGGGACAATTTGTTCCTTTCGATAAACAACGCATTGGAAATACAATTTTGCTTTTAATTTGGCAACGCATTGCTTTAATTTAAAAAGCAACGCGTTGTAAGGACAACAAATAGTAATTGAAAAGTTGACAACGTGTTGCTTTCAATAAACAACGCATTGCTCACAACAAGCTATAACGTCCATAACTTGTTATGGAAACGCGAAAATTCTACAACGCTTAGTGATATCGCCCAATCAGAACACTGCATATCTTTCCACAATGCGTTATAAATCTTAACGGCGATAGCGAAAAGTTCACAAAGCGTTCTTCATAGCAATAACATCTTCAGAGCAATAACATCCGCTGACAATGCGGTTGAGCCGGTTAAAGCGCTCCGATGAGTAGGGTCGAAGTTTAATTTGCTTTTTATATGCATTTACCCCTACGTATGAATACCCAGCAAACACAAAAACGTTTTAAAAACGTTTTAAATAAGTTATATTTTGGCTTTTGGTTTAGGTAAAAACGTTTTAATAACATTAAAATGTCGGGTTATATAAAGGTCATGATAACGTTTTAAAACGTTTTGTAGGAAAACACACTACTACAATATTTTTTAAATGTTTTCAAAAAATGTTATTTTAAACTATTTTTGCAAACATTTTTGCCAAATATTTTGTCAATACTTAAATAACATTATGTTAAAATATTTGAACCCAGCAAACACAGAAACGTTCTTAAAATGTTCTTTTCAAAACCTTTTAATAACATTTAAATGTTGGGTTATATAAAGGTCATGAAAACGTTTTTAAAACGTTATTGCAAATATTTTGGGCAAACATTTTTCGCAAAATATTTTTTCAACTCCCAAAATAACATTCTGTTTAGAATGTTTTGTATCAAGTTTTCAAGAATGTTTTTGGAATGTTATTAAAACGTTTTTATACCCTTTATATAACCCGACATTTAAACGTTTTCTGTAAAACATTTTTGTTTGCTGAGCAGTAGATTATCAAAAATGTTTTTTAAGGTAAACAAAACGTTTTATACTCTTAATTATTATACCCTTTATATAACCCGACATTTAAACGTTTTCTGACAACCTTTTATAACCTTTTGCGAATGATGTCGAAAACGTTTTGTGTTTGCTGGGTATACATCATTATGTTCATGAACTTGAAGCTATGAAATTTTCGTTTTGGGTTTATGCATGTGTGTAGGGAAAGGAGGCAAAATTAGAACCTACCTTTGGGACAAATACAATTATCAATGTAATCGTTGTACAAAATAGCAGAACACAACTGGTAAAGATATAGAGTATGGCTGGATCATTATTAATGACGAAACTGACGGATACTCCAATGGTACATAGAACTATCACGTTATACACACTAATGCCGATAAGCTTGCTGTCATTCAGTGCAGATATTGTAACCTGGTAGGCAAATGATAATAATGATGATGATGATGATACTACTACTACTACTACTACTACTACTACTACTACTACTACTACTACTACTACTACTACTAATAATAATAATAATAATAATAATAATAATAGTAGTAATAATAATAATAATAATAATAATAATAATAATAATAATAATAATAATAATAATAATAATAATTACAACAACAACAATAATAACAACAACAACAACAACAACAACAATAACAACAACAACAACAACAATAATAATAAAAACAACAACAATAATAATAACTGCACACTATAGCCCCATCATGCACCCAGTATAAAACCATATTCATACCATCAAACACAATCTCTAATATTAAACTCACCATACATGTAAATACGTACAATGATTATAGTGAAAATATGGTAATTTTGAGGTTCAGCGTTAATTTTAGTTAGGTTCATATGGCTTCATACAGGTGAGATACTGGAAATGACTGCCCGCCACGCTAAGACAACGACATACCTGCCGCGTTTCCCAAGCCAGAAACGCCCCAAATATCAACAACAAAGCTTTATAGCTGTATAATGTTGCCAACCAGTAGATTTGGTGCTTACAAGAACAGTATTCATAGTATGGTATCAGTCGCTGATTTGGTACTTGTGGATCATCCTGTGTATAAAAAAGGTACATAAAATTTAATCAGTAGGCTGGCTCCAAGAGGCTCATTGTCGCACGAGTCTTTCGGGCTTTTCAGAGTGTGAAGGCCCTGAATAAATTAATTTGATATGTATGTATTGTTAAAAACCCATTTCATAAAAGATGGAAATCTCCATTGATCAGAATATAAAATTATGAAATTCACATATTTTTTCAGAATGTTCATTGTATTGCATCATGAACCTAAATTCCCTGTGGCTATTATTAAGGTGCGTGTACAATGTAACAGAATGAACTAACAGTATTATATATATTCGGCCTCTGAACGATAAAAAACGTTATCAAATTTTGAAATAGGTATGAAACCTCACTCTACTCAGGGCCGTCCCACTATGGACCCGGGGGGGGGGGGGGCCCTCAACTTTGGAAGTGACGGTATGTGCCTGTCAATAGGCCCCCCCTCTTTTGAAGTCGACTATACCCGATGACCCCTTTTTAAAAAAGTCATACCCAATGACCCCCCTTTTTTTTTAGTTGCGGCTATCCAATGACCCCCTTTATTCTAGATTTTCTAGAATAGCATCATCAAAGTGCCACAAAATAATGCCGAAATTTTTAAATTTTGCTCAATTTTTTCAAAATAATGCCGAAATTTTCAAAATTTTGCTCAATTTTTTCAAAATATTATACCCAATGACCCCCTTTTTTATTTTGTTTGTACCCAATGACCCCCTTTTTTTAAAATAACGCTTTGTACCCGATATGCCCCTACTTCGCGACGCCGGTAGGCACATACCCGTCACTTCTTAAGTTGAGTGCCCCCCGGGTATGGACCACTCCAAAATGGTACTTTTACAGTACTTCGAAGGAATTGATACCTGTACCCCAACACCATTATTGGCACCACTATCATATGGCAGCAGCAGTTCCCAGTTTGGCTTCGGATCGTCCTGGGCGGTATTATATTGAATACTTCGGCCAGAGTGAGGCCGATGTATATGCCCTCATACCTAAATCTTTGATATATTACACGCTTTTACTATTTACTATTTGGAGCAAAAAAATCTAAAGTAGACATCGAACTTACAATTTCATAAAGTTCAAGCGTGCCAACTTCCATCGGGTCGATTATATGCCACACAGCAAGAACACAGACATCAATAAGTAACAACACGAAAACCATAAGGAAGAGTTGCTGGTCTTTTATAATCTGTAATGTCAACATGAAAAGTACTATTTCTATCTCGTGGGGTTAGTGCAACAATGTCGTCTCTGAATTTTTGTCATTTAGCAGGAGAAGCATTTTCATGTTTCAATTTCTTTATTTGTTGTTTTGATTATCTGATTAAAAGTACATTAATTGCTTTTAATTATTGTCATGATTCATTATTAATTTTTTCCAAAATGTTAGTTACGACGTTCTTGCACTGGCCCCTCAATCATAACCCTTGCCACACAGAACTATTTTTGTAACACAACCCTATTGCGTATTAAATTTGGTACCAGTCTATTGCTATGACTATGAGTATCCACCATCCAGTGATACCATCATAAGATTAAATACAAACATTTATGTCGCTATGTGGTCATAATATTATGAGCTCGTCCTCACATGAGGAAAATAAACATCATGGAAAACTTGATTGGCTTCACTTTCCCCCTAATGTCGACTTTGATGATCGGTAACCCTGGGTAAGATGGGTGTTTTAACACTTTTATTATTATTTAAAATGAGCGCAAATCTATAAATGCGCTTTTATTAATGCGCACGTGACCCATGGGCACGACATACCAAGATCAGCAAGCGTGACTAAATCCTCATGCATTGACCACTATACAGAAAGGGATAGGAACTCTGTAGATAAATATCATCAAATTTTAGTATTAATTGAATTCCAAAATCATTACACATTTTGCATTTCCGAATTTGTAATATGTTATCAAAAACAACAACCGAAACGTTTACAATAATCATCACAAAGTTGAACAAAATAGACAACTTTGCTGCACAGCAGTCTCACGTTGTTCCGCCTTTGCATTCAAATGTATAGAAAGACCACTCGCTATGTCACTTCGAGACTTACTGTCTATAAGCTGTTATGTCAGCGCGGAGGTGGTCACGTGCGCATTTATAAAAGCGCATTTATATATTAACCGAAGTACACTGAAGGATGGCTCTACGATTCGCGTACGTTATTTGGGTGTAAACAAAAGCGTTTTATTATATTTTAGTTAAGCATATTGTTGGAAATATGCTATTTTACTACCTTTTGAAAATAAAAAGAAAGCGCGGTAAGGTACTGCTGCATAATTTCGCCTTTGGCCTTTGGGGCCACCACAAAACCTTATTGGCCGCTATAAGCTTAATACTGTCAAATACATGGTACTTGAAAATGTGGTCTCGTGGATATATCTGGATATTGTAAACTGGTTATTTACTTGGTAGGATTACACCTAGAATATCTTAAGTGTTATTAACAACTACAAGTGCTTGACCCAATTTGAGAGCTTACTTTTGACAAACCGTTACAATATATAATGAATGGACAAGTCTATCCAAGTGTGGGGGAAATGGTTGCCTAACCTTGCCCTCTGACGAACAAATCAAAATTTACCCCGATCACGGGGCCAAAATAGTGTAAAACCAATTTTTTGGAAGCTCGAAGACTTTTAATATGTACAAAATGATGCAAATGGGGAATTTTTTGTGTTTGGCCCAGATTCTTTTATTTTGCCCCTCCCCCACCCCGACCAAGAAAGATGGCTACGACCCTGGCCTCTTGCCGTGTATAACACGCCGATTTGACAGATGTGCTTGAAACTTGAAATGGTCACTTGTACAGTTAACATGGTAAATACACAAAAATGAGCATAGTCTCCTTGTCTACTTGCTTTAGTAGGACACAGTTATATCATACGTACCACTCTTTTTGGAGTTTTAAATGCCGCTATCTTGTGCACTCGCCACGTTTTAGAGAACATTGATCCGAAAGCTAACACAAATCCCAGTGAAAGGAGCCACACTCGGAGCTGGAACCACAACATGACAAGAGTACGAAACCAATAGGGATATTAAGTACAGATTTTTTAATTTTTTTTGTTGGTGACAATTAACCCAGAACCAGCAACAGAAATGCCATATATACTTCTTGTGTGTTACTTATTAAGAAAAATCTTTAGCCAATCACCGTTGTACAATCCCATAATTCTGAGGTCAAAGTTTATACACGGGACATTATTGCTAAAAAATGCTAAAACCAATTTTAAAATATTCCTCTGGTCACAAGGATTCAGCAAAAAATATATATTGAGCTATCTACGACCGATTAGTCTGTGGTAATGTTATTCAAATTGTTAAAAAAGTCGTGCATTTTGAGACAATGTCATCTTTGTCTGCTTTGACTAGTTGTTGACCTTCGACCTTTCGGTAGTAACTAGAAATTGATGTCTATGTCATTGTGTGACGTGTCGTGTCAAAAGGAGACACAATAGCCAAACATCAGCACGGGGTGATTTTTTTTTCACAATTGGGTTTGTTGTGAATTTGTGATGTTATTAATGTTTAAAATATTGTCTGAGAATTTTTGAGACATTTTTCAATGTAATTCCCATTCTCAACATTGTCAATAATATTTTTAAAGGCCGATATCTCAATTTCCAATTTTATAATACCATAACTTACGAACTCAATATCTTCGCTTAGGAATGTCCGATTTCATTGGGGAAACGTCGTTGTGGATTTTTGACATGACACGTCACATATACTTTTTTGAGCAAATGAATAGCAGTCAATAGCGATACAACGTTTCTGGATGTGCCACTGTGTCTGCTTTCTGGTATCCCTCTTTTGTTTTTCTATCAGACTATAATATTTGACAGAGTACAACGTAGTTACAAAACATCAAGGTCCGTATGTACAAAATAAGTTAGATCTAACTGTACACCTGGTCTATTACTATGGAGATTAGTCCTACGGAGAGGAATTTTTGCAATTAACATACCTTATTCTATTATTATTGTATATCCTGTTAAGAGCAAATACGTGTAGCTTAATATTAGATGCCTGCAATTTAATTTGTGGACTTTGCTAGTGGTAAAGGAGGAAAAGAACCTGTACAGATTACATGGATCTCTCCCTAAGTCTAACCTCCACAGTTATACTAGGTCTAACTTGTTTTGTTTATACGGACCTTAGATTTTACCTGACAAAATTGAGCTTCCACTGCTAATGAAACCAAATTGGAATCTAGGCCACCGACAAAAATAGTCGCATACACCAAAACACTCCCAAGTATGATCAGGTTGTTCAGATTGGGACTGGACATTTTAACAAATCTGGAAAGATATACCAAATACATTATTCGATCTAATATAACTACAAATATCACTATATAAAATCAATCAAAATTACAATCCATGATATTTTCAGAATCTGCAAATAACTTGAATGTGCAAAATAAATATGAGGAAGATGACATGAAAATGCAAGTACCAAGTACTTTCCTGTGTATGGTGTATTCAGAAATATGATAACGGACAATAATCATTATATTGATGCTTGATAGTAGTTGTTACTTGTGGTAGATAGTGTATTGGTGGTGTTTGTGGCTTATTTGTCATTTTTGATTCCATTTAATGTGCTTTACAGCTTACGTAAGACTTGAATTACAAAACATTTATACGACACTTCCTTAAATCACGTCGTCAACAATCACCCTTCGTGAATCAATCCTTCTTCAATTCACTAAACCTAGTCCAAGATGTGTTAGAGACTTACTCCAAAACTGGACACACACTTGTTGTACATGCACTTTTACTTTCTAGATTGGATTATGGCAATGCACTTTTATTTGGATCCACCAGCTCAGATTTACAACATCTCCAACGCATACAGAACTGGACGGTCAAGCTTATCCACCATGCACAGAAGCGAGATCACGCCACACCTTACCCTCAAGTACTTCACTGGCTACCGATTCGTGAACGCACCTTCACCTTCAAGATCATGGTTTACATCTTTTAGTGTTTACACGGACTCGCTCCAGGCTATTTGTTATCTTGCCTGCATTTGTATCATCCAGCACGATCAAGTCTCCGTTCAGCATCTGATTCCACTCGACTAAGTGTACCAAATACCAGACGCCATTTTCATTCTGCATCAAATCGCACTTTCTCATATACTGCTCCCAAAACATGGAATGCTCTCCCAAAGTCTCTCAGAAAATCTGATTTCATATTCACCTTTAAGAAGTCTCTCAAAACTCAGCTATTTATGCATTAATTGCCTTTTTATTCCATTGTTCCTGTTGTTTCTTGTGTTGTCAAGAGCATCGTTCTTGATGTAAATGCGCTATATAAATGCTTGTTATGTAATGTAATGTAATGTAATGTAATGTAATGTAATGTAAAATGAACTTTCTAAAGAGTGGTGGCGGTTAGCGTATCATGTCCACTCACACATTTCCTATCTTCCATAACAATAGCGTGATGTTATTAATGATCAGTGGCAGTACCATGAATGGAATTGCAACATATTGAAAAAAGTTGACGAAAAGACCCGATTTGTCTTTGTCTGCCAGTTACAAAATATATATGAAAGAATTGAATAAAACGTATGTAATATTTATATTGTCAGTCGACAACCTACCTTTTTTCCCTGTATCTCAAATTGAAAGCTAAAAAGAAGAGCGCCATCAGGATTCCAATAATAGCTAAGGTACTCATGGCTGTATATAGGGCTACACTGATCCCTTTATGAACATTTAAAACCTTTATGACATCCTTAGGAGTGTGATCCAACGGTACATGTCCTCCTGGTGAAAGAAATTTATACAAATTCCAGCATTTTATATACATTTCAAAAGTTAATTTGATATAACACCATGAAATAACTATAAATGGTTAAAAGATTAAGGGGGAGTATGTGACTTACATTTACACAACTAGGCAAAAGGCACTCCAATCCCAATTTAGCAAAAATGTTTTTCAGAGTATATGTCTGAGTTTGATTAATTAAAAAGGCTTAAGGTGGTACTACATCCCTTGATAAATTTGTGATTATTTTTGTAGTTTTCTCAAACCATAATAACACACTGGTAACAAATGTTATGTATATTAATTAGAGAAAAGAAATCCAGTTACTACATGTACTACACTGGAATTTTAGTGACTCAAGACAAGAGGTACCGCAAGAATGTACCTCATTTCTTAACATATATAATAAACCACTAGTCTTGAATCACTAAAATTTTGGGAAGTATTGGATCCTTGCCCCCATAATATACATAACTTTTGTTACCAGTGTGCAGTTACTTTTTGAGAAAAATACACATTTAGTCACAAAAGTTATCAGGGGCTGTAGTACCACCTTAAACACCTATCATGATAGACTGCCCTGACTAAAATAGTTTTATCACATGAGAAAAGGATTTTTCAAAGCAGGTATGGGTGTTTCTTCATTATTGTTGGACCATTAATTGACCAGCCTATGTTACTTTTGGTTACAGTTTTAGCTAAAAACGCGGGTTAAATAATCAAAACGTCGTCCAATATTTCTCTTATATAGGCCCATTAAGTTATCCCGGAGTAGGTGCAACAAAATTAAAATTGTTCAAAATTTCTTAAAAGTGACGGATAAGTCATTCAAATTGTCATTAGGTATTTTTGATATGAAAAATTTGGCAAAAACGAAAACAGCAGTATTGAAGCCCCATTCAAATACATGTAGCTAATTTTTCTACTTAAGTTGAGAAATTACAGATTCGTGTAAAATGTCTTCTATATCTTTAAAACATGGCTTTCAGCTTAACTACTAGCAGGCTATGTTAGCACATCTATATTATTATGACAGTAACAATGGTGCCAAAAAATTTGATGATTTTTACGATCCTCCCGATGAGCAAACCACTGAATATCCCGTTTACTTACTATTTTGTTTCTATGAGACATAAAACTACCAGAAGGCGGGGAGGAACTGAAGGAAAGTTGCCAATTGTTTTTTAACCATTGATTTATAAGGAACAATAATTGGGCTATCAAATGATGGATTTTGCAAGCTGGCAGTTGTGAAATATTCAGCCAAGGCAGCCATTTGGATGTTACCATCAGGCTATTAAGATATTAATGTTCTGCCACTATAGCTAAAGAAAATAGAATATTATCAGTAACTTTGTTGAAACATACCTGGCCAAATAAAGTTTCCTACCATCTCAAAAACACCACCTTCTTCGTTATCTGTAAACAATGCCACAGGCCTCTCAAGGAATTCTGAAAAGAATGATTGATATGTTATTATCAAGTATTCAGTTCAGTTTTCATAGGTGATGTGCCTCCGCAAATCTGAAAGTAAATTTATATTTATACCAATTCCAAAAAGTATACCCAAAACACAAAGCCCAGATTTTTCGCAAAATTTAAGGCAATTTCACGAAATGTTTACAAACTTTCCACCCCTTCCCTCCACACACACACCCCCACACAACCGACAATGAAATTTGGGCTCAAGGTGTTTGTGACACATGTTAAGACCAAAATTGACGAAAAATTAGATCTATATTCCGGTCATTTGTACTGCAAAAAACCCTACCCCTACAACCTATAGCAAATATAAATAGGTCTGAATTCCAAGTTGAAAGTTGGTACATTTAAAAATGTTGCATTGTGCATTGTCAAACTTTCAATTGTTTTTTCAATTTACACTTGTTCGGTAAGGGATGATCATACATAAACGTAACATTATTTACAATTTTATGTTTATGACAGCAACTGACATTTATGATTGGATGTCAACTAATTTCCTCACACTTAATGATGGTAAAACTGTTCTCGGATCAAACAATAAAAGTGTCAAAAGGGAATGCAAAACGAAAGAATACATCTGGCCAAACTTGGCCCGGACCCGGACCCGTACACATGGCCCGGGACCCGTACCCATAATCATGACGTATCCCAATACAAGTCTACATCTTTTCACTGTACCTCCTTCCATCCTACAGATAAATGGCAAAGGAGTATCGCATGATATTGTTTTCCAACCGTTGGCGGCGTCAGCAGTCATGAAAACACATTCATCAGCACCGATAAGTTCACTTCCTGGGGGTATCCACATTCTGTCACCAAATCTTGGGTCTTCCCATTCGTAGGTTTGATCAATCTTGTTTAGACCAATAAACCTGCAATAGATTAACACGTTCTTTGTTAAGACTGGCCTTAAAATCGATTTTAATTGCGGAGTGTAGGGTGTTGTATAGTTGCCGGAGTCGGACGAAATGTCTTTAATATTAAAAACCAGTTTTGAATTTTTATCTCAACTATGTGCATTGTCTGAATTACATTGATCTCTTGAAATACCTATATAATTCAACGACATTATTCTATACATGTTTGAAACAATTGAATGGGGACCTATTCGTCTTGAAAGTTGCCTTGTTTCTCCTAAATACGTGTGATTAACTGGGTGTAGTGCATTATTCGGGATAATCGCACGCGATCGTTGAGTTACCATGGTTACTACATGCATTAAGCTAAGGTCGAGATGTGTAAAATACAGTTAACTCCATGGGCAAGTACGGTTGTGCCGAATATTTTTGCACGAGCTTGATTAATATGTAGACTACTCCTTATTTCGTATTCTGGGAAAATGTATATCAACTAGGACTTTGATGCCACAGAAAGTATATTCCTAATTCTAATTCTTACCTTTTCGATGGTATATATGCCGAAATCAGAGCTTTTAAAGTTGTGAAAGGGATATTAGAATTTGAGCGTAACCTTAATCAACCGTTACGTAACCGTACATTGTCAAATATTTTATGACTTATGGTTTAACCGAAAATACCACAAAAGAAGCATATATTTATGATAGGACATTTAAAGTAAAGTATAAAAACACCACGGCCTCGTACCATTTATGGCTTTCAGTGTCATCACTGCTTCTCTGTAACATTTCTGTTATAAATTCATATTCCGTTTCGTTTACAATAGCGGCTATGGCCGAACCAATATTATTACAATGTTCAGCTGCCTGTGAATATGTGAGAAGTTGGTTTCCAAATAAGAAACACTCTTCTTCATGCAATCTCCAGGACGAACTAACACAACCGGCTACAGAATAGAAACACACAAAGCATAAATAAAGGTAAACATTATTTCAGTAGAAAAATATCTCAATCCTTTTGTACAATTATTTGTCTTGTCAGAAGGAATAGTTTAATTGCTGTATCTGTAAAGTTTATGGACAGAAACGTGTCAAAGGTCAACGCACTTTGGACTGGGGCCAATTTACTAATACGGTTAACATTGTCGAATTTAAATTTGACAATTTTAACCGTATGAGTAGATTGTCCCAGCCAAAGGGGTGTTAACCTTTGACACGTTTCTGCAATAACGTCGTAACTTCGCAGATAGAGCAAATTATTATTTGGTTCACCTCAAGTTCGGTTGTGACATCGGTGCTTTATCACGGCGGTTGCACTTTACAAGTGTGCCTTAGTATGAAAAACCATACCCATTCTCCCGGCTTTTTTCTTTGGAGTTTCGAGACGTTCCAACTGTTGAGCTGATGTACATTACTTGAAGACACCTACAATGACAGTGGTATGTCCTATGTGAATTGGGCTAGACCATGGCTAGACTTAAATAGGCCTATTATATTATGTTCCCATTCACAATGGCCATACCACTGACTATACAGGTGTCTTCAAACAATGAACAGCAATTCAACTTTTGGAAGGTCTCAAAACCCCACAACGTGCGGCTTTACGCTCATTTCGTGAGAGCAGGTCACAAACTGAATAGACCACCGTCAAAGATCGACGAAGCACGCTGACAACCTCTCAACTCAGGTGAGTGGAACATTCAATCGTTAATTTCGAGAACTTTACATTTTAAGTGTGGCATCAAAGTACACCTAACAAAGTCTCCAAGAGTTCATATCAATGTTATTGCTTTTTTAATTGTGCTCAAACTTATGGCAACTCCAAAGTAGTGGGGAATTTCGTGTTTGATGCGTTTTAATAATACATTTATTACAGTAACCTTGTGCGAAACGATACCTTGTAATTGTCGAATTTGTATAATTCCTACACGGTCACCATCACGAAAACTCAGAGGACCCTGTGAAAAAAACACATGACAAATTAATTTATGTATTGTGTTGTTCATCTCGTTCATTTTAGGCACCACATTTAGTTGGGACCTGTGGCGCTATCGGTCTCCCGATGGGTACCAATGACTCTATCATACCCTAGAGATGCGATAAATTGTATCGAGCATAATTCGCCATAGAAGTAGTGAAGTAACAGCGTGAACTACTACAGCGCTAGGTGACATTTTTTTTTAAGTATTGCCTTTCACTAGACGTACGCTGTAATACTGCATCGCACCACTGATTAGGATAGGCATAAAGACCGTAATCGTAATGCTTTGGAAATTTCACATTATGTAGAGTCCATGCACGTTTCACTCGCACCCATTTTCAATTAGTGTTTTTGAAAAGAGCGGTATTGTATTCAATCTATGATTGCACACATACACAGACATGACAGGGGATAAGCATACCTAGTGCAGAGCAATGCATTCAAAAACTGTTTTCACCTATCGCTATGGTGATTATTCCTGCTACATCACTACTTCTACGGCGAATTCGCCGGCGAAGTGACGTAATAATCGGATTAACTACCATAGCAATAGGTGAAAATAATTATTGTTATTATACCGCGCCCACTAGTACGTTCAAGTGTACCTCTGCATTTAACCATATCATGCTGATCACACTCACCTGTAAGAAAAGAGCGGTTTTTTATTCAATCTATGATTGCAGACATATACAGGTAAATAGTGCAACCTGCTATTAGTGCGGCGCGATAAATTAAAATATGGTAGTTAATCCTATTACTAGGTCACTTCGCCGGCGAATAGAGAATATTTACATTGTGCTATTACTGCTGGCTATTTAAAGGATGACTCCGGCAATCATAACATTATGCCTTACATGTTAGAAAAACAATTATCATGCACGAATCACGTGGTTTTATTTGAAATAAACTCATATTGACCATAAAAACGAATAAAAACAGCCGGCTCTCAACACGCGATATTCAAAATTCCCGCGACGAAATTGTCTCCCGGAATTGTCTAGTGCAATGACGTCATGGTTACTTGTGCTCAATTGTTCTCAGCCTTCATTGTTTTACTAGGACGTTATTGCACTGGACAATTTCGGCACCCGGGAATTTTTAATATCGCGTGTTGAGACACGGCTGTATTAATTCGTTTTTATGGTCAATATGAATTTGTTTTAAACAAAACCACGTGATTCGTGCTTGATAATTAATTTTCTATCATATAAGGCATAATGTTGTGATTGCCGGAGACATCCTTTTTATAAATTTCGACGATAGCATTATATGATAAAGATGAATGCCAGTATATGCGAGTGATGGATTAATGTCATACCGATACTCCAGTAAATCTTGTTTCATTCAGCAATTCAAAGAAGATTCTCCCCATTTCTTTGTCATCATAGGTGAAATCTTCCAATCGAAGTCCTTTTGTTTGAAGAATTGGCACAGCTTTATCAAGCATCAGTGCAATAGCCCAGGCAGCGTCGTAACCTAGCGGATTATAGGCATTCCATACATAATTGGCCCATTGTGGCGCCTTCATGTAATCAGTGAGCATCTCCACGTATTGTACAGCAGTCTGTTGAGAAAGAGGTATGGTAAACAAGTAAAAATAAATAAATAAATAAATAAATAAATAAATAAATAAATAAATAAATAAATAAATAAATAAATAAATAAATAAACAGGAACGGAAAAACAAAAAAATTAAGCTAAGAAAGTAAGGAAAGGAAGGAAGGAAAGAAAGAAAAAAAAGGAATGAAAGAGAGAAAGAAAGAAAGAAAAAAAAGAAAGAAAGAAAGGTAGAGAGAAAGTAAGAAAAAAAGAAAGAAAGAAAGAATGAAAGAAAGAAAGAAAGAAAGAAAGAAAGAAAGAAAGAAAGAATGAAAGAAAGAAAGAAAGAAAGAAAGAATGAATGAAAAATACATGAATAAGCATGTCTATAATGGTGGTATTAAATTTAAACAAATATGAAAATAATGATAATAATTATATTCAATGACAAATTTCCTACATTATACTTTATGACTAAGTTAAGGGAAGGGGTATGAACGTTTGGACAGTATTTATTGTGGGACATTAGAGCACATCAGACATATCGAATTGCATTCTGAATACGAAGAATGGCCTTCTGATGTCAAATAATTTTGATTTTTTGAAATTCGCAATGTAATACACATTTTATGGCAAATCATTTAACAGTAAACTTTATAAATCCGATGATTTCTACCTAAAGTGTATGTAGGTGGGATGAAAAGCCCACGATCAATTGAAAATTTTGACCTTTCGTATTGAAGATAAGGATTTTTTTCCCAAAACCCAAAAAATTAGGTCTTTTTAGGAAAAATCCATATCTTCAATATGAAAGGTCAAAATTTTCAATTGATCGTCGGCTTTTCCTCCCAGCTACATACACTTTAAGACTATATCATTAAATTTATATAATTTACTTCGAGGACTGTTATATCTCCAAAATGTGAAAAATATCAAATTTTAATAATTTGTCATAAAATTTGTATTATAGCGTGAATTTCATAAAATGAAAATTATTTGATATCAGAAAGACATTCTTCGTATTCAGAATGCAATTTGATAGGTCTGATGTGCTCTCATGTCCCACAAAAATGCTGTCGAAATGCTCAAAACGCTCATTCCAGTTCCCTTAATAGATCATATTTTTACTAACATTTATAATAATAAAACAATTTGTTATGATTTATATAAATCATACAAAGATTCTTGTCATTTGATTGGCCAATTACTACTAGCTGCCATAACAACGCTAATAAACTATAGCGCGCGGTGACTACCTCAACTCGCAAATGATAGGTGTGGGTGTTACTCCGGAAACAAATGTATCTGAGTAACAGGCCAGAATATGTTTCTCAAATACAAATTACAGTATCATGTATATGCTGACGATACGCAGTTGTACATGTCCTTCAAACCCACCCAAGAATGTGCTGATCAAACCACTGAGTGTATCGAATCATGCATTTGTGAGATCCGTAAGTGGATGCAGGAGAATTTTCTATAATTGAACGATGAAAAGACTGAATTTGTTTTAATTGGTTCTCGACAACAGCTGTCAAAAGTTAATGTCCCACATATTACAATAGGAGATTCTAACATCACGCCTTCACTGAGTGCACGTAATTTTGGACTCGTCAATGTCTGTTAATACTCATGTATGAAGTATTGTACGTTCAGCGTCACTCCATATCAGAAGCATTGGTAAAATAAGAAAGTACTAAAAGTCCTCATGCTACTGAACAAATTGTTCACAGTTGTGTAACCTCCCGGCTTGATATGGGCAACTCCCTCTTGTTTGGCCTTCCTCAAGATCAGATTGCACGTCTACAGCGTATTCAGAACACTTCTGCGAGCTTGGTCACTTTAACCAGAAAGAGATCTCACATCACTCCAGTTTTAAGAGAGTTACATTGGCTGCCGGTTGGTTACAGAATTGTGTACAAACTGTTGATCATTGTTTTTAAATCACTAAATGATATTGCACCAGAATATATCAAATGTCTACTTCAACCATATAACCCTCCTCGTATGCTCCGTTCCAGTGACAAATCGCTTCTCTGCGAACCCCGTTCAAAACACTCTTGGGGGACAGGGCTTTTTCAATTGCTTCACCACGTCTCTGGAATACTCTGCCAACCCACATTACACGGCCCTGCAAGGTGCTAACACTTCAAAGTGTTCATAGTTCTGGTCGCTAGGGTTCAAATCCCCGCACATGCATGGAATCCTACGTAATATGTATCATGTTCGCTTCCATCTAGCGATCAATAACCTGAATAACCATTGTGTAATTCAATTCAATGGACAAGCTCATACACATGTGGTTCTTTGATGTCAATCGCATACAATATAACCCGTGATCAATAATGAACGTTGGTCAAAAGACGAGCTTACTGAAGTGAAAAAGTATGTACATGCAGATTCATCATTTATGCATATTGCCTTGAAAATCATAAAAAGCAACTGCTTGATCAACCCAAATGATTTTATTAGCGTTATTTCTAAACCAAATTTCAAAACCACAAAGTGTTTTACCTGACTTTTGACCCAGAAATGTATGAATTTGATGAGAAATTGTGATGAAAAATAATATTTTACAAGTCAGATTCAGAAAGAAAATCTCATTACACACGTTAATTACATCACAATCCAAACATAGATGGTTAAGTTCATGGAGAATGTTACAAACTGTTGTATGTTTTGCCATATTGTTTTTCTATAGGGAATAATGTTTACTCGTTAAAATCGGACATGAAAACCTATCAAAAACACAACAAAAACGTGCATCGCTATTTGTATGCATGAAACAAATTATAAGAATTGTACAGAAGTGACCTAACACTTATCAAGGCTGTATCTTGAGAACGCGCATGGCCTGGTGCTAGAATCTTGGCAAGGACACTCTGGTGAAATAAAGAAAAATATATGTGATTGATTTTGTGTGACTTTTGAGCGTTAAATGTTTCAAAATTTAAAATGAACAAAATGCGAGTAACTATGATGTCATCAACATGACCATTATATTTATGATAAATAATTATTGCGCCCTAAAAAAGAAATGGTAAACAAATGGTTTGAATACATCGTACGACCTTATAGTAACTGTATCTAGAAATTTGTGCAAGTTACTTGTCAATTTTCGCCAGAAACGAGCTTTTTCCTATGGTTACTGCCCAGCTCATTAGCGCGATATGGGATATTCTTTACCTCGAGTTTACTGCCCTCTGTTGACGACAGGGCTTCGAACTCTTATCAAGGCGATCTAAGAAGTGCAGGGCCGTGATTAAAGTACATCTTTAACACAGTTTAAAAGTTCTTTAAAACTCATTTAATGAAAGAAGCATTTTACTGATGTGCATCACCATATTTTGTTCACCTATTGATTGCTGTTCATGTGTAGATTAAGTTGAAATGTAAATTAATTTTTATTATGTAGTTTAAGTTAATCTCTGTATCGCGCCTTGAGCGCCATTGATTTGGTGGAGATGTGCGCATTAGAAATTCACATTATTATTATTATTATTATTATTATTAATTAAATCCGGGAAAATGACGTTTTTGAGCATTTCCGAAGCTACAGCTTTCCTTAATTACAGTGATTTATTTCAAACATAGTGACCCCAAAATAGTTCCTTTTGGTTTTAATAGTTAAAGAACATTCCAGGATACTATTATACATTAAGAAATTATTTTCCTAAAATTTTATATTCATTTTAAGTTCAGATTTCCCAAACGGGATATACAGTATCTCCGGAAGGGAAAGTGGTATGAAGGTCAAACAACCACCAAAATGTGTAATTTTACCCACACTATAATGCCATGTCAGTAACACAATTTCAGCCAAAAGTGGACGTAAGGGGTTTTGAAACAAAGCTCGTCATTTGTATAATGCAACGGCTGGAAAGGATTTAGTAAAATACATAAAGGGCACAATGTTTGATATTTTATGTAAGTTTGAAGACATTCCATATCCTAACCAATAGTGTTACGCCCCTTTAAGAACCCAAAACAAAAGCAGAAGGAGGGGTGGAGGAAGATGAGAAAGAGAAGGAGCGGGAGAAAACGAGGAGGAGGGGAGGGAGGAGGACGAGGACGGTAGAGTTACTCACAATATTTGCAACAGTCAGATCAGAACTGGTACTTAGTAGCAAACTCTCCGTAGAGATATAGTAAGAACTTCGAGCAGCTTTACGCATTTCTTCCAAGGTGCAATGCACGAAGTCGTCCTGTTCTTCCCACCATTTTGGTGCGTACCATCCTAACAATAGCCACACGTAACCGTCGCCAACCATGTTGTTCTTATAAGCCTATTAAGAAATTAATTTTGAACAAATCAATGACCCATTAGTCAGAAGTGTAGCTACTGATAAGATTGTTTAATAAAAAAAATCGAAAGATGACACGGAGGGACATGATTTGATTGATGGGGAAAGTGAATTCTACAGAAGAGCACCTTGAATCCTAATGGTAAATATCAGCAAGTATAGTTTTGATTAAATTAATATAGATGTTATTTTTCTTTTGAGATGATCGTAAATACTTTCGTTTGTACCGAATAAGTTGTTAGAGCTGGACAGGATTAGATAATGCATCTATTAAAAAAATAATATACTCATTACATGGTTTATTTTTAAAATTAAGATGTTTTTCAAGTGTTAGGATACTTCTTTTTGGCGCAGTATTGTTTATTATTATTAATATGAATATTACATTAATTGTTTTAAATCATAAAATTAAATTTTAAATATTTAATGTGAGTTTATATAGCATAAACTAGGTAACAATTTAAAACGCTAATGCCATATCGAATTGCTTTCTGAATACGAGTACTGTCCCAACACGCTAAGTCTGTTTGTCCTCCCGAAAGACGAGAAGAACATCGAGCAGACCAGTGACGTTGTTGTATAAATATCCCTTGCAAGGCTCATAGTATATAAGAAAGAAGCCTATGGTTCACAAGAGCAAACAGAAAATAATCAACTTCAGAACAACACCAATCAGCAATTATACATTACTGACCACATTGCTCACGAAAATCATGGATAAGTGCAACAATCTTGGACAAAGACTCAACTACATTTGCCAAAAGAATAAAAGGATGTAATCCAAATTCGCAAAAAAGAGGGGGCCAAGTAATCAACCGTGATGAAGTTCTGGTTTCCCTCAATTCCCTCAATCCAATGCTGAAAACAAAAACATCTGTCACAGCGGCCAAGTCACTGGCGAAAAGCTAAAGTGTGTACTTTTTCAATGCACTATGATTTGTCAAGCAAAAATGATTGAATTGTGTTAATGTATTTCATGCTTTTAATATATATGTAGAGTGTCTTGAGATCTTTGATGTAATTCCAAATTATATAAATAAAAATAAAATTATTGTTTATAATTTATTATTTACCTCGCATAAAACACCTCTTGCTTTTGTAGCATACATATTTGATGCTATAATCCTGGCATCAATCGCCTGTAAAGGAAATAAAACGAAAATACGTATATTTTCAAGAGCTTAAACTCATGAAATAAATTGGATTATTAAAATTCCACAATCCCCTGTGGAAGATTTGGAAATATCTTCCGAAGAGGGAGTATGAATTTCAAATGGAATGAACACATTCGGGAGAATTTTATACACCCTAAGTACAGACAAAGTTTCCAACTTGAATCTTCCACAGAAGGAGGGTGATTTAGAGTTGCTTACTGTACAAACTCTATTTCCACAATCTTCGGGTGGTTTTTACCTCACTGACCACTTAAAACTGACTGGATATGAAAGACACTAATGCACCTGCTGATTGACCCACTTGAACCTCTGGAGTCTGGATGGTATTTGACCTGAACCAGTATAATCTTTATAATGGATTTTCTGAACAAAGCATAAGAGGGTAATTTGGCCAGGGCCGGATTTACCATAGGGCCAGATGGGCCCGGGCCCAGCCCCCCCCCCCCAAATATTTGGGGCCCCCAAAATTGCCCTGTGTAGTGTGCATCTTCCATTTGAGCCGAAAACACTATGTTTTGGGCCAAAATATGGTACAGAAATTGAAAACATTTTGAGCGCTTCGCGCGCACTGGCCTGTTATATAGCAAAATTCATCTTCAATTTGGACAAAAATAATCTAAATTTGAAATTTTTTCACGCGCTCCGCGCCCAAATGTCCTAGTAACATCTACACATTTGGCCACTTGAGGGCACATGCCTTCTTCACGGTGCGTTGGGGCCTCCAAATTTTGGCCTGACCGAGGCCCCCCCCCCCCCAAAAAAAAGGTAAATCCGCCCCTGAATTTCCTATGACCCTGACCAATGGAAACAAAACCAACAGTTCTTCTGATAAACTTTAATAAGGCTAAAAAATGATGTTTGCTTGTCCTCCACAACTTTTTCAGAGTTATGTCGGTCGGTCGGAAAAACTTTTTTTTTTCGATTGCACTCCCAAGTTCCTACCCTCTAGCTATCATCGATCTCATTTCCTACACTTGTCTAACTTTCCTCGACTTTAATACACCGCAAACGAACTATGCTTTCAACCTATACATTATCCATATTACTGTTGTATACATCTAATAGTGTGAAATTAATTCGAACGCTGCAAACCCGGTCAAATAAAACTTCAATACCGAGCTTGCAGCATATTCAGTACATAAAAACTATATGCGGCGGCATGTTCCTTACACGCTGCCTGCAGACCAGATACGAACGTTGCGTTGGCGTTGTTCAAAATATAGACATAGACTATTCAAAAATAATTATTTTTTTTATTTTAAGCATAAAATACACATAAATCTCTAAATATGATGTTTCAATAACTATCTAATCTGTTCATATGTGTCATTTAATTCGAACAAGTAAAATAGGTCTGTCGGTTGTTAAAAGTTTTTAAAAACTTTTTTTTTTTTTTTTTTAAACTTTTTCAGTCGAGCGATAACATACGGTCGGTCGGTGAAGGACAAGCAAACAATCTTTTTTGAACTACACAGCATTGTTTAGCTGAATAACCTTGGTACGACCTTTGCCTCTAATCAAGTTTAGGGGTCATAACATGTAAATTAGAGTAAGAGTATGCAATGGAATGAAAAGGCGATTTTCTTCGTTTTACATCATGTTGTTCGGATCAAAATTAATCTGACAGTGAAAACTACAAACGTCTACAAGCATATAGTGTGTTTTGATGAAAGCTAAATTAAAACGATACAACCGTAAATGTGCCAATACAATAGATTGGTCTTATAATAGTATTGTTTGTATAATTATGTTTGTATCGGTAACTAACTTGCTCAAACTCCATAATATTTTAATTTTGTCGATGAATGGCGTCTGGATTAATTCAGCTTTCATCAAAAGCACACTACGATCGTAGACGAAGTTTTAAGGTATTGTTGAAATGGGCCTACTGCTATTTCCCCGGCAGTCAAGTTAGCTCAATCGATAAGGCGTTCGACTATGGTGCGAGAGGTTGCGGGTTCGAACCCTGGCGGTGCCGAGTACGCTCTCGTGGAAATTCCCCTGGACAAGGAACTTACTGCTAATGTGTCTCGTTGTAACCCGTACGAAATTCGGGGAGCTGATCCTGGTTGCGATGGTTATTTGTGGAATGTCTAGGGTGTGCGCTCTTGAAGCAGCAAAGTCCCTGAATTGTTGTGAATGATGTGGGGCCGTAGTGGTCAGCGACAACCTGTAAAGTATGCTGAGGCTTGTGGATCTACGTCTAGGCGTTGTGCCTGTGCGTAGCGCACTATAAATCAATGCGCTTTTTTCCCCCATATCATTCATGTAAATTGCTCCAGCTATTCTGGTTGACTTAAGAACTTACCTTCAAATTTTGAATTTGATGTGAAGGATCATCCGAAGCGAAAGTTTCTGATGTAAGTATCGTGATATTGGCCTCTTGGAGTTCTCTAATGAGATGGTCAGCCGCCTTCGAAAAAAATAATTGGAAGAACATACTGCAGTAACTGTGCATTTTCCTATACACAATACACAGTGCTCTCACCATTGAGGTGTGACCTCTACAAACAGTGTATGTTAGAGGTATAGGGCATTTCCTATTTAACGTCACTGTGTGAAAAATAACTGGTCAATGTTATTTGTACTCTCTGAAATTCTAGGAAATATAGTTTTGTATCATGTCCTAAATTTTTAGCTAATTTAGATATTTGGAAATATTCGCACTTTGGTGTTTTAATAAGTAGGGCACGGCATGGCCTGCAAAATTCCCTGTGTAAATCGAATGCAACTTTTAGTGACGATCACTCATTTGTAGACTGCTCTCTTCCGAAGGGCATTAAAACTAAATCACTTACGGATATTTTTGTACTTGTTGTCAATCAAGAATAATGTATACATTACATGTAGGCTAAAAACTGAGTATGTGGGGCATCTGCAAATGTTCGTACCACCCTATTATGTAAATGACAGATAACAGCAAAAACAGCTCCCATATATCTGGCCATAACTTTGGTCAGTGCTTGCACTGACCAAAGTTACGCAGCGAGTCAGGGGATTTCAAGTGGGTTATTATTGATTGGCAAGTGCCATATTTGGGCATAAGTGCAGTCCACCATTCAATGTGGATGATAGACTATTCTTTATCGATTGATTTTGCTGGAGTCATTTCCTTCCTGTTAACCAGGTTTAAGTATGGCAAAGGTCGAATCATGTTTGCGAAATTGAGAAATTGAGAACTGAAGTGGAGGATACAACTAAAACTTTCATACAATTAAGGCTGATAACCCTGGAATTATGGAGACTGTGGCCTCATAACTGATAAATTGTTGGTCTAAAGTTACAGTTATATATAAGGTATATATTTAGAATAGCAACAATTTGACGAATTCAACTGTGACATCAGATTTATGTAAACATGCTCGGTTTTGGAGATAAAAAAGTTCTCTAACCAGGGCGATTAGGGATCTATTCTGGCGACTACTTCAAATCTAAAATTTAAAATGAAAATACTTTCTTAAATTTTTCTGTCTGTAGGACAGAGATAAAAGGATCGATCACAATATCCGACGAGAGCTTAGCTACGATAATGGAAAACCACCTGACCAAAACCAAAATTTAAACCAGGGACTTGAAAGGACTCATTTTCATTGAATTAATCGAAACAATCATTTAGTCTTACGAAGGCCAGGCCAAATATTATCTTTATGGGTAGAAACAAAAAATAAACTTCTAGGCTACTCAAATTCGGTACACTAGCTCACCGGAGCGCTTTCATCGGGTCAACCAGTGTCTTCAGCGAATGTTAAGTTTTGTTGTCGTTAGTTGATTCCAGGGGCAATTCGAATACTATAGCGGACGAACTCACAGAAAGTGTACTTTTGACCCAGCAAACACAAAACGTTTTCGACATCATTCGCAAAATGTTATAAAAGGTTGTCAGAAAACGTTTAAATGTCGGGTTACATAAAGGGTATATTAAGAGTATAAAACGTTTTCATAACCTTAAAAAGCATATTTTGATAATCTACTGCTCAGCAAACAAAAATGTTTTACAGAAAACGTTTAAATGTCGGGTTATATAAAGGGTATAAAAACGTTTTAATAACATTCCAAAAACATTCTTGAAAACTTGATACAAAACATTTTAAACAAAATGTTATTTTGGGGTTGAAAAAATATTTTGCGAAAAATGTTTGCCCAAAATATTTTCAATAACGTTTTAAAAATGTTTTCATGACCTTTATATAACCCGACATTTAAATGTTATTAAACGGTTTTGAAAAAAACATTTTAAGAACATTTCTGTGTTTGCTGGGTTCAAATATTTTAACATAATGTTATTTAAGTATTGACACAATATTTGGCAAAAATGTTTGCAGAAATAGTTTTTTTTGAAAACATTTAAAAACGTTGTTGTAGTGTGTTTTCATACAAAACGTTTTAAAACGTTATCATGACCTTTATATAACCCGACATTTTAATGTTATTAAAACGTTTTTACCTAAACCAAAAGCCAAAATATAACTTATTTAAAACGTTTTAAAAACGTTTTTGTGTTTGCTGGGGAAGTACATGTGTTTCAGTCACAATTTCTCTGAAGTGTACAGATCTTTGATAGAAACTGATACAGTTTTACATACATAAAGCTATTTCTTTTTCTTGGCACGGTTTGCTGGTTTTGACCCGTGCCTACACTTCCTAAACAATTCTAACCTTTTATTCAGGAAGTTCTTGAGATTGATTATTTTGATTATTTCCAGCTTTTCATCCATGTTACACTGCCCTGATTATCCCCTTTCTGTGTTAGACTCCCTTACAATTTCCCATTTAGTTGAATAGTCCCTGCCCTTCTTCTTTAAAGCCATATTATAACATTTGCTGAGGAAGACGCCTTCACTGAATTTTTAAAATTCCTTTTTTTACACGATTAAATTGTACTTTATTAAAACAATATACCCTGCAAAAATCAAGACTCTATGTGCTGTAGTTTGGTCAAAATCCAAGATTTTGAATAAAACGCCGGAACCGGCGCTTTATTATTACGATGGAATTATTAGTCGAACGCATACACGATGTTCATAACACACAGTACGTACACGGCGTGCGGGACGGTGATATACACAACAAAGGGTCGTACCACAACATGACCGAATGAGTGGTACGTATTGGCGACATGTGCGCTGGTAGTAAATTCCAATTTTCTTTGCTTTGCCGCAGTTGTTCGGCTCAAAAATAATATATTTGACAGTAAAAGCTAACATTTTATGGCAAATAAATGCTAGTCTATTTTGTTTGAAAATGTTATAATATGGCTTTAATTCCTTAATGTGTTTCGATGCATTTTACTAGGTTTTTGGTGACATTGTTGTTGTGCATTTTTATTATGGCACCCATGTTGTTCATGCAACTGTAACTAACTTTGGCGCAGTTTCTGTTGAAAATTTTGTGAAGCTTGCTTCCTGAGGGAAAGGGCCTATCCAATAGTTTTAGGAATGTGCCCCATGTTAGATTTTTCTGCTATAAGGTGAATTGAACCAGAGTACTTTTCTCTTTCTGTTCTCCTTCTTTCCCTTAGCGCTTCCATCTGTTGTGCTGCCTTTGTTATACTTTATTTGTTCCTTGTAACCGTTTTTATTGGTGCTTATTCAGATTGGTTGGTTATTAGGCTTCCTAATGGCGTGCACCCCTGTGCTTAAGTTCATGCTTACATCCAGGAAGTCTACTTTATTTAAATTCTCCTGCACTTTTATTTTTAGACCAAGTGACTGGAAAATCCGTATTAAATTTTTTTTATCTTATTCTATCGCATTGTGTGTCATTCTATCGCATCGAAAGTCTACTCTACTCTACTCAAATGATAGATCTTATTCTTCCCTTTCATTTGACGCCACAATTGTGATTGCTGCGCTTTCGTTTGCCTTGTCTGATGCAAAATAAGTTTTTTACCCCTATGTTTCTTTGTTATTGCAACATTAAAAAAAACCTTTAAAAATTCTTACCAGTGAGAAAATTTCATGTTTTCCATGTATCGTGCCAACTTTGTTCCATCTAAATTCTTTCATGAGATGTATCCTAGCTGGGTTAAACATTGTATCTGGTATAACGGTTCTGTAGAAGTATGGGTAGTCTATTCGGTTAGAAAGAGATGGAGCTGCTGCACTGTAGGAGATCTATATGGGTTAAGCATAGTATCTGACATAACGCTTCTGTAGAAGTGATGGTAGTCTAATTGGTTGGAAAGAGTTGAAAGAGTTGAAAGAGTTCGAGCTGATGCTCCGTACGATAATGTGTTATATGGGTTAAAGCAGTACGGGTAGTCTATTCGGTTGGAAAAGCTGAGTTGGAGCTCTTGCTCCATACGGTATCTGTTTAGAGATTGAAATTTAGATGATGAAATTATTAATTAGGTCTTTTGACAACAAGACCAATCACAACCGGAAGTCAGTTTCCCGGGAAAGTGGATCAGATGTCTCACATCTGAAGAAGTCCTCCGACGTGTAGGACGAAATATTAGAGAGTAAGTAAAAACTTACTGGTTTTGTCAAGCGAAAATTTCTAATTGATATGTCTCACAAACCTGATGAATCTATTCACTCAACCTGATATTGTTTTTACTCAAATCATAGCAAGAATGCTATACGCCTTGTGCAAAAGGTATATCATGTCATTAGAACTTCAAATCATAAAATCATCAACTTCTTTTGTCTACATGAATGCATAATGTATTTAACAAGTTTTTAACACGTCACATGCTCCACCGCACATGTTTAAGAGCAAAATTTTTCTACGTTGACAAACTCTTGGACACGTCATCATTTGGATTTTGCTTCAAGTCTGGGAGATAGAAGCTATTGGTACCCAATGCAAAAATCGATATTTAAAAAAATTTAAAAAATCAGCATCCCATGGTAACAGGCCTACCTTGTTTTTATTGATTGTAGGTTAAAAACACCATAATTTATCTGGTTTCACTCGTAAAAAAGTACAAACTTTGCAAAAACCGCACATGAAGGTCGTAGATTTTTTGCCCACTAAATGAACTTGACACTTTGATTTGATTTGATGTGTTCGGGTTTTGACAACCCTGGATAACCAAAGAAAGTCTCTATTGAAGCTTATTTCCATTGGGGTCCATTTGAACACCGGGACGGGTTGGGAACAGTCAGGGGTTAACACCCTACTCTTTTCGAAACTGGCTGCGAAATAAATGTACAGGTATGGCTCTATGCACACGGGACCGACGGCTTAATGTCCCATCCGAAGGAAGGAGTACTTTCATGATTCGTTTACCCAATTCTAAACGAACCATGGGGAGAGCGGATGTCTGAATTTAATCTACCAATTAATTTGCCAATTGTTGCCAAAAGTTGCCAATTAATTTCAGACTTTTTTTCCGAGTCAATATCCCAGCAAATCGCCACCGCAGGGAATTGAACCCGGTACCTCATGCACTAAAGGCAAGTACCCTAACCATTGCGCCACGCTCTGCCTCAATTGAGTAACCCTAGCAATTGTCTTACAATTCCCCAATTTTAATGAGTCAATGTTGCCAGATTTATACCCTGTTGCCACGTTGAAATTTTACTCAATACATCTCCCTGATCTAATCGTAGTAATGTTGGAGTGAGTTTAATTTCCGTACCCATGGCTCCGGATCCGAACCCGTACTCACACCCTATTTTGGGTTCGGACCCGTACCCGTACTCATGCCTAGCGACCCGTACCCGTCCCCGTATCCGTACCCATGGCCTGGGACCTGTATCCGTACTCATGGCTCGGGATCCGTATCCGTACCCGTACTCATGGCGGATCCCAATACTACAAGTCTGATCAAAGGGGGCACTTATTTCTTTCATTTTTGTCAGGGGGCCACTCTGCCTCCTGCACACACACCCACCCACCCCCACACACGATCGCTACGCTACTGAATCTGAACCCAAATTCTGACTTTCTTCCCTATAAGTGCAAGCATGTTTAATTGCTTGTTTAATGTGGATTGTCAGTGAGACACTCCCAGGGACGGTCCCATAGACTGCCACTTTGACTTGACTGTTCGGCTTAGCGCAATGTTTAAAATTAATGGAAAATCCAAAGAACTTTTGTGTTGGGGTTTTACATTGATGACTCAAACTCTGACTCGGAAGCTGATGATTCGGACTCGGACTCGGAATTTTATGACTCAGACTCGGTCATCATGTTGATAACTCGATTGCAACATTGTTATGTAAGTATTATCTTACCATATTCAGATTCCAGTGGTACGAAGTGCCGGCAATAGCTTGTGTTGAGGTTGAGCAACCATCTCCAATTAAAATCAACTTCTGGGGCTCATGGAATAACTGATCAAAAAATACCCGTGTTCCTGTGGCAGCTGTACACTGTTGAATTATAGAAGAAGGAAAAGTAGTAGTGGTGAATTAATATGCAAACCTGTGCTTTATACACTGTTATGTTACGGTAATATTACTAGAATCCCGGCTACCGGTAATTTACCGATAAAATACGGTATTACCAGCAAACACAAAACATCATTCGACATCATTCGCCAAAGGTTAGAAAAGGTTGCCAGAAAAGGTTTAAATGTCGGGTTATATTAAGGGTATATAAAGGTTATAAAACATTTTCATGACATTTAAAAACGTTTTTTGATAACTTACTATTTAAGTGTTGACAAAATGTTTTGGGGGAAAAAAATTTGCAAAAAAAGATTTTACAATAACATTTTGAAAACATTTTACAAATATTTTTGTAGCGTACATTCATTCAAGACGTTTTAAAACGCTTACCTGACCTTTGTATAACCCGTAATTTAATGTTCTTAAAACGATTTTACCAAAACCAAAAATCAAAAAATATAACCTGTTGAAAATATTTTAAAAACGTTTTGTGTTTGCTGGGATTAAACGTTAATACAAAAAAAAAATAGTAAACGTATGTGTACAGTATACCGGTAACACGTAAATCGTTTTCTACGGTATCGTATTGGAGGCACAGCTGCCGGTACTTATAATTGCAAAATCTACTACGCTCATAAATTATAAATTAAGTTAGGGCTAGGGTTGGGATTATAGATTAGGGTTACGGTTTTACTGCTAGTGTTGGGTGAGCTATTTTCTGCAATAACATCAAAATAGGTATTTGACCGATAAAATACGATATAAGACGCTAGAATGTGGTACAAATGCGGTCATAATTTTTAATCATGCATCGAAGAAGGCACAGTTTTGGAAATGAATTAACATCATTATAATGTATTCTTAAACACTTGAGAATTTTTTTTCATTGGTTCTTAGGGCTGTGTTTACTTAAAATAAAATAATGATATCGCCCGTGTTTTTATGAGACGATAGATGCACGACAGCGGCTAAAACACTACCTTTATTCTCTAAATACCAACGTTTATGCTGACTTAAAATTGTGTGAACGTTGCATGGGAGTATTTTCTCAAGGTAAATAATTAAACCACAATGGACAGTTGAAGTTACTGTTGTATTGCATTAATTTACTGGAAAGTAAAGTATTTATAAGCAACCATTTCAATCGAACCAAGCACACACTAAGTCGAAAGAACATAATCGGCAGCAAATGAATGAAACAATCAATGTACACATGTTTTAATTGATTTAATCTTATATAAATAAACCAATATGCCTATGGTGTTTAGAGGCGCATAGATTTGATTATTTTCATGTTCTGATCCATCTCAAAAATAAAACGAAGAAGCTACAATTATTGTCATATCTTAAACACAGCAGAGAAAAGCAATAAACACGTTAAAGCCATATTAAAACATTTGCTGATGAGGACGCCCCCAATATTTTTCAAAATTCTGTTTTTAAGCGATTGTTATGTACTTTAGTAAATTAACATCCCCTGCCAAAATCAAGACTTTCGGTGCTGTAGTTTTGTCGAAATTCGAGATTTTGAATAAACCACAGGAACCGTCGTTTTATTATTACGATGGAAATAATTATTAGTCGAACGCGTACACGATGTGCATAACACAGAACGTACATGGCGTGCAGGCAGTCGTAAAATATAAAAAGAGCCGATACTACTCACGTTCGAATTAGTGGCTCGCATTGGCAACATAATGCTGCATTAACTAGCGATTTTCTTACAAGCCGACGACGGATGTCGGCTTGTTCTGTCTCTTCTCAATTCTTTCTTCTTCTTACACAGCCGTGACGTTAGTCACGGCTGTGTCTTTTTTCTTACAGGTTCAATCTTCTTTCTTAGTCTAGCCGAGCGGCGGCTATACTTTTGAATCCCAGTAGTTTCTTACACAGCCGTGACGTTAGTCACGGCTGTGTCTTTTTTCTTACAGGTTCTTTACTAACGTCACGGCTGTGTCTTTTTTCTTACAGGTTCTTTCTTCTTTCTTTCTTCTTTCTTTCTTCTTTCTTTCTTCTTTCTGCCGACCACTACATTTGCTCTAGCACTTACATGCTTACACCGATTTTGACCTAACTTTGTCACAACCATCATTGACCATGCCCCTACATGTCATATGAAACTCGTGGGGTCAAAGGTCACGCAGGGGTCATAGGGGTCAAAAACGTGATTTCAACTCAAAATGCTTCTTCTCTCACAGATTACGTAGGACAGTGACACCACTTGCACACATGCATTGTTATTAACTTGTGTCTATGGGGTCCTCACAGATTTGGTGTCAAAGGTCATTAAGGGGTCACTTCCGGTATAAAACGAAAAAACTTCAAATTTTTTTATTTGCTAAGAAAAACATAGGACAGTAACGGTATGTTCACACATAAATTGTAGTTACCCTGTGTATATGTGGTATTTTTTAATTTAGGGTCAAAGGTCATTAAGGGCCACTTCCGGTATAAAACGAAATACCTTTAAAATGCTTCTTCTCCCACAAATTACGTAGAACAGTAACACCACTTGCATACATGCATTGTTATTACCCAGTGTCTATGGGGTCCTCACAGATTTGGGGTCAAAGGTCATTAAGGGGTCACTTCCGGTATAAAACGAAAAACCTTCAATTTTTTTTATTTGCTAAGAAAATCATAGGACAGTAACGGTATGTTCACACATGAATTGTGGGTACCCAATTCATATGTGGTATTTTTTTATTTGGGGTCAAATGTCATTAAGGGGTCACTTCCGGTATAAAACGAAAAACCGTCAAAATGTTTTATTTGCTTAGAAAAACATAGGACAGTAACGGTATGTTCACACATGAATTGTGGGTACCCAATTCATATGTGGTATTTTTTTATATGGGGTCAAATGTCATTAAGGGGTCACTTCCGGTCTGAGACGAAAAACCTTCAAAATGCCCCTTCTGCCACAAGTAACATAGCAAAGTGGTGCTACATGCACCCATGCATTGACATTAGCCAATGTCTATGGCCGTTTTCATATATTTTGGGGTCAAAGGTCGTTAGGGATAACAACACGGCTGTGTTCGTGGGTTAGACCACAGCTTGAATCTAGTTACACAGCCGTGACGTTAGTCACGGCTGTGTCTTTTTCTTACAGGTTCTTTCTTCTTTCTTTCTTCTTTCTTTCTTTTTCTTTCTTCTTTCTGCCGACCACTTCATTTGCTCTAGCACTTACATGCTTACACCGATTTTGACCTTACTTGGTCACAACCATCATTGACCATGCCCCTACATGTCATATGAAACTCGTGGGGTCAAAGGTCACGCAGAGGTCATAGGGGTCAAAAACGTGATTAAAAAAAAAAATGCTTCTTCTCTCACAGATTACGTAGGACAGTGACACCACTTGCACACATGCATTGTTATTATCCAGTGTCTATAGGGTCCTCACAGATTTTGGGTCAAAGGTCATTAAGGGGTCACTTCCGGTATAAAACGAAAAACTTTCAAATTTTTTTATTTGCTAAGACAAACATAGGACAGTAACGGTATGTTCACACATAAATTGTAGTTATCCTGTGTATATGTGGTATTTTTATATTTAGGGTCAAAAGGTCATTAAGGGCCACTTCCGGTATAATACGAAATACGTTTAAAATGCTTCTTCTCCCACAAATTACGTAGGACAGTGACACCACTTGCACACATGCATTGTTATTACCCAGTGTCTATGGGGTCCTCACAGATTTGGGATCAAAGGTCATTAAGGGGTCACTTCCGGTATAAAACGAAAAACCTTCAAATTTTTTTATTTGCTAAGAAAAACATAGGACAGTAACGGTATGTTCACACATGAATTGTGGGTACCCAATTCATATGTGGTATTTTTTTATTTGGGGTCAAATGTCATTAAGGGGTCACTTCCGGTATAAAACGAAAAACCGTCAATTTTTTTTATTTGCTAAGAAAAACATTGCACAGTAACGGTATGTTCACACATGAATTGTGGGTACCCAATTCATATGTGGTATTTTTTTTATTTAGGGTCAAATGTCATTAAGGGGTCACTTCCGGTCTGAGACGAAAAACCTTCAAAATGCCCCTTCTGCCACAAGTAACATAGCAAAGTGGTGCCACATGCACCCATGCATTGACATTAGCCAATGTCTATGGCCGTTTTCATATATTTTGGGGTCAAAGGTCATTAGGGGTAACAACACGGCTGTGTTCGTGGGTTAGACCACAGCTTAGTCTAGTTCTTCTTTCTTCTTTCTTTCTTCTTTCTGCCGACCACTTCATTTGCTCTAGCACTTACATGCTTACACCGATTTTGACCTTACTTGGTCACAACCATCATTGACCATGCCCCTACATGTCATATGAAACTCGTGGGGTCAAAGGTCACGCAGAGGTCATAGGGGTCAAAAACGTGATTTCAACTAAAATGCTTCTTCTCTCACAGATTACGTAGGACAGTGACACCACTTGCACACATGCATTGTTATTATCCAGTGTCTATAGGGTCCTCACAGATTTTGGGTCAAAGGTCATTAAGGGGTCACTTCCGGTATAAAACGAAAAACTTTCAAATTTTTTATTTGCTAAGACAAACATAGGACAGTAACGGTATGTTCACACATAAATTGTAGTTATCCTGTGTATATGTGGTATTTTTATATTTAGGGTCAAAGGTCATTAAGGGCCACTTCCGGTATAATACGAAATACGTTTAAAATGCTTCTTCTCCCACAAATTACGTAGGACAGTGACACCACTTGCACACATGCATTGTTATTACCCAGTGTCTATGGGGTCCTCACAGATTTGGGATCAAAGGTCATTAAGGGGTCACTTCCGGTATAAAACGAAAAACCTTCAATTTTTTTTTATTTGCTAAGAAAAACATAGGACAGTAACGGTATGTTCACACATGAATTGTGGGTACCCAATTCATATGTGGTATTTTTTTATTTGGGGTCAAATGTCATTAAGGGGTCACTTCCGGTATAAAACGAAAAACCGTCAATTTTTTTTTTATTTGCTAAGAAAAACATTGGACAGTAACGGTATGTTCACACATGAATTGTGGGTACCCAATTCATATGTGGTATTTTTTTTTTTTTTAGGGTCAAATGTCATTAAGGGGTCACTTCCGGTCTGAGACGAAAAACCTTCAAAATGCCCCTTCTGCCACAAGTAACATAGCAAAGTGGTGCCACATGCACCCATGCATTGACATTAGCCAATGTCTATGGCCGTTTTCATATATTTTGGGGTCAAAGGTCATTAGGGGTAACAACACGGCTGTGTTCGTGGGTTAGACCACAGCTTAGTCTAGTTAGTCTAGCCGAGCGGCGGCTAGACTCTTGAATCCCAGTAGTTTCTTTCTTCTTCTTCTTCTTCTTCTTCTTCTTTCTGTCAACATTTGATATAATTTGCTCTAGCTCCTTCATTATTTGACCGATTATGACCAAACTTGCGCACAAGCTCAACTACCCCAGCCTTTACATATGACATGACCCATTTGGGGTCAAACGTCACGCATGAGTAATTTTGGCTAAAAATGTGATTTTTTACCAAAAATGCTTCTTCTCCTACAGATTACATGGTAGAGTATCGAGATTTGGACATTTACCTTGGCTATAGCCGCGGCCTATGGGGTCCTCACAGATTTGGGGTCAAAGGTCATTAAGGGGTATTTCCGGCACATAACCAAATACCTTCAAAATGCTTCTTCTCCTACAGATTCTATGGTACAGAGATGCGACTGACACATATGCATTGACATTAGTTGGTGTCTATGGGGTCCTCACAGATTTTGAGTTCAAGGTCAAACAGGGGACAAAAATGGTTGATTACTGAAAATCACTTTAAAATTCAATATTTTCTGCATATTACGTGCTGTGATCATCAGAATAATGCCAAAAGGGCTCTAGCATTATGTTCATGTACGATTGTAATCAGATTTGGCTTAAACATGGAGGAGGGTCTGTTTTGGGGTCAAAAGGGTAAAATTCTAAAGTTTGTCCAATTTAAATGAAAATTAGTATATGTGATCTTGATATGATTCAAAATATATTGGAGGTCATTTCAAGGTCACCAGAGGTCAACGAAAGGTCAAAAGGGGTCAAATTCTAATATTTGTCCAATTTAGATGAAAATTAGTATATGTGATCTTGATATGATTCAAAATATATTGGAGGTCATTTTAAGGTCACCAGAGGTCAACTAAAGGTCAAAAGGGGTCAAATTACAAAGTTTATTCAATTTGAATGAAAATTAGTATATGTTATGTGGATATGATGCAAAATGTGGTGAAGGTCATTTCAAGGTCATCAGATGTAATTTCAAGGTCACGGCTAGACTTCGCAGCCTTACTAAGGATGCAATATATCTAGTTTCTTACCTAGCCGGGACACCGGCTAGGTCTTGTGATGCTATCGGATCTTTCTTCTTTCTTCTTCTGCTTCTTTCTGCTTCTTTCTTCTGGCAACAAATGTCAAAATGCTTCTTCTCTTACATATTACATCCTACAATGACGTCACTTGCACATATGCATCGGCTATATCCAGTGTCTATAGGATATTCACAAATTTGGGGTCAAAGGTCATTAAGGGGTCATTTCCGGTATAAAACCAAATATCTTCAAAATGCTTCTTCTCCTACATGTTACATCATATAATGACGTCACTTGCACATATGCATCGGCTATATCCAGTGCCTATAAATCATTCACATAATTTGGGTCAAAGGTCATTAAGGGGGTCATTTCCGGTCTGAAAGCTAAAAATATTCAAAAAATCACTGTCTTTACAAATTACATAGCAGAGTGTTATCATTAGCACACATGCATTGCTACCAACCAGGGTCTTTGGGGTGTCTACAGTTTTGGGGTCAAAGGTCATTAAGGGTCGCTTCCGGTCAAAAACCAAAAATCATCAAATATGTTCGTTTTTTATATCTCAAAACGTAACCAGACCAGAGTGACATAAATTTCATATATGTATTAGTGATACCCGATGTATGCACGGTATTTTTATTTTTTTGGTCAAAGGTCATTTAGACGCCATTTCCGGTTTTAAGCTAAATAACTTCAAGAATTTTTATCTCCATAACTAAGCATAGTAGATTTTTTAATTTAAACTGTAACAATGCATTTTCTCGGTGTATATAAGGTTTTTTTATATTGGGGTCAAAGGTCATTAAGGAGGTCAAAACGTCAAATTTGCAAAAAAATGTTTAAAATTACGGAAAAGTAGCTGTATCTCAGCCTATGGAAGACGGATAAAGCCCCTACATGCTACAGTGATGCACCATTAATGGTGTGAGATGTCCATAATAGCCGGTCAAAGGTCAAACTTTAAGTTAAGACTGGCATTTCCGGCCCCAGCTAGGTCCAGATCTGTAACCAGATCTAGTTCTTCTTCTTCTTCTTCTTCTTCTTTTCTTCTTCTTCTTTCTGTCAACATTTGATATAATTTGCTCTAGCTCCTTCATTATTTGACCGATTATGACCAAACTTGCGCACAAGCTCAACTACCCCAGCCTTTACATATGACATGACCCATTTGGGATCAAACGTCACGCATGAGTAATTTTGGCTAAAAATGTGATTTTTACTAAAAATGCTTCTTCTCCTACAGATTACATGGTAGAGTATCGAGATTTGGACATTTACCTTGGCTATAGCCGGGGCCTATGGGGTCCTCACAGATTTGGGGTCAAAGGTCATTAAGGGGGTATTTCCGGCACATAACCAAATACCTTCAAAATGCTTCTTTTCCTACAGATTCTATGGTACAGAGATGCGACTGACACATATGCATTGACATTAGTTGGTGTCTATGGGGTCCTCACAGATTTTGAGTTCAAGGTCAAACAGGGGACAAAAATGGTTGATTACTGAAAATCACTTTAAAATTCAATATTTTCTGCATATTACGTGCTGTGATCATCAGAATAATGCCAAAAGGGCTCTAGCATTATGTTCATATACGATTGTAATCAGATTTGGCTTAAACATGGAGGAGAGGTCTGTTTTGGGGTCAAAAGGGGTAAAATTCTAAAGTTTGTCCAATTTAAATGAAAATTAGTATATGTGATCTTGATATGATTCAAAATATATTGGAGGTCATTTCAAGGTCACCAGAGGTCAACGAAATGTCAAAAGGGGTCAAATTCTAATATTTGTCAAATTTAGATGAAAATTAGTATATGTGATCTTGATATGATTCAAAATATATTGGAGGTCATTTCAAGGTCACCAGAAGTCAACTAAAGGTCAAAAGGGGTCAAATTACAAAGTTTATTCAATTTGAATGAAAATTAGTATATGTTATGTGGATATGATGCAAAATGTGGTGAAGGTCATTTCAAGGTCATCAGATGTCATTTCAAGGTCACGGCTAGACTTCGCAGCCTTACTAAGGATGCAATATATCTAGTTTCTTTCTTTACACAGCCGTGACGTTAGTCACGGCTGTGTCTTTTTTCTTACAGGTTCTTTCTTTCTTTCTGCCGACCACTACATTTGCTCTAGCACTCACATGCTTACACCGATTTGGACCTAACTTGGTCACAATCATCATTGACCATGCCCCTACATGTCACATGAAACTCGTGGGGTCAAAGGTTACGCTGGGGTCATAGGGGTCAAAAACGTGATTTCAACTCAAAATGCTTCTTCTCCTACAGATTACGTATGACGGTGACCCCACTTGCACACATGCATTACTATTACCCAGTGTCTATGGGGTCCTCACAGATTTGGGGTCAAAGGTCATTAAGGGGTCACTTCCGGTATAAAACGAAAAACCTTCAAAAATTTGTATTTGCTAAGAAAAACATAGGACAGTAACGGTATGTTCACACATAAATTGTAATTACCCTATGTATATGTGGTATTTTTTTATTTAGGGTCAAAGGTCATTAAGGGGCCACTTCCGGTACAAAACGAAATATCTTTAAAATGTTTCTTCTCCCACAAATTACGTCGGACAGTAACACCACTTGCATACATGCATTGTTATTACCCAGTGTCTATGGGGTTCTCACAGATTTGGGGTCAAAGGTCATTAAGGGGTCACTTCCGGTATAAAACGAAAATCCTTCAATTTTTTTTATTTGCTAAGAAAAACATAGGACAGTAACGGTATGTTCACACATGAATTGTGGGTATCCAATTCATATGTGGTATTTTTTTTTATTTGGGGTCAAACGTCATTAAGGGGTCACTTCCGGTATAAAACGAAAAACCGTCAAAATTTTTTATTTGCTAAGAAAAACATAGGACAGTAACGGCATGTTCACACATGAATTGTGGGTACCCAATTCATATGTGGTATTTTTTAATTGGGGTCAAATGTCATTAAGGGGTCACTTCCGGTCTGAGACGAAAAACCTTCAAAATGCCCTTTCTGTCACAAGTAACATAGCAAAGTGGTGCCACATGCACCCATGCATTGACATTAGCCAATGTCTATGGGCGTTTTCATATATTTTGGGGTCAAAGGTCATTAGGGGTAACAACACGGCTGTGTTCGTGGGTTAGACCACAGCTTAGTCTAGTTCTTTCTTCTGCCGACCACTACATTTGCTCTAGCACTTACATGCTTGTACCGATTTTGACCTAACTTGGTCACAACCATCATTGACCATGCCCCTACATGTCACATGAAATTCGTGGGGTCAAAGGTCAAGCAGGGGTCATAGGGGTCAAAAACGTGATTTCAACTCAAAATGCTTCTTCTCTCACAGATTACGTAGGAGAGTGACACCACTTGCACACATGCATTGTTATTATCCAGTGTCTATGGGGTCCTCACAGATTTGGGGTCAAAGGTCATTAAGGCGTCACTTCCGGTATAAAACGAAAAACCTTCAAACATTTTTATTTGCTAAGAAAAACATAGGACAGTAACGGTATGTTCACAAATAAATTGTAGTTACTCTGTGCATATGTGGTATTTTTTTATTTAGGGTCAAATGTCATTAAGGGCTACTTCCGGTATAAAACGAAATTCCTTTAAAATGCTTCTTCTTCCACAAATTACGTATGACAGTGACGCCACTTGCACACATGCATTGTTATTACCCAGTGTCTATGGGGTCCTCACAAATTTGGAATCAAAGGTCATTAAGGGGTCACTTCCGGTATAAAACGAAAAACCTTCAAAATTTTGTATTTACTAAGAAAAACATTGGAGGGTGATGGTATATTCACACGTGAATTGTGTTTACCTATTGTACATGTGGTATTTTTTCATTTGGGGTCAAAGGTCATTAAGGGGTCACTTCCGGTCTGAGACGAAAAACCTTCAAAATGCCCCTTTCTGCCACAAATAACATAGCAAAGTGGTGCCACTTGGACCCATACATTGACATTAGCCAATGTCTATGGGCGTTTTATATATTTTGAGGTCAAAGGTCATTAAGGCGTCAAAACACGGCTGTGTTCGTGGTCTTAGACCACAGCTAAAACTAGTTACACAGCCGTGACGTTAGTCACGGCTGTGTCTTTTTCTTACAGGTTCTTTCTTCTTTCTTCTTTCTTTCTTCTTTCTGCCGACCACTTCATTTGCTCTAGCACTTACATGCTTACACCGATTTTGACCTAACTTGGTCATAACCATCATTGACCATGCCCCTACATGTCATATGAAACTCGTGGGGTCAAAGGTCACGCAGGGGTCATAGGGGTCAAAAACGTGATTTCAACTCAAAATGCTTCTTCTCTCACAGATTACATAGGACGGTGACACCACTTGCACACATGAATTGTTATTATCCCGTGTATATGGGGTCCTCACAGATTTGGGGTCAAAGGTCATTAAAGGGTCACTTCCGGTATAAAACGAAAAATCTTCAAAAAAATTTATTTGCTAAGAAAAACATAGGACAGTAACGGTATGTTCACACATAAATTGTAGTTACCCTGTGTATATGTGGTATTTTTTTTTTATTTAGGGTCAAAGGTCATTAAGGGGCCACTTCCGGTATAAAACTAAAATACCTTTAAAATGCTTCTTCTCCCACAAATTACGTAGGACAGTGACACCACTTGCACACATGCATTGTTATTACCCAGTGTCTATGGGGTCCTCACAGATTTGGGGTCAAAGGTCATTAAGGGGTCACTTCCGGTATAAAACGAAAAACCTTCAAAAATTTTATTTGCTAAGAAAAACATAGGACAGTAACGGTATGTTCACACATAAATTGTAATTACCCTGTGCATATGTGGTATTTTTTTATTTAGGGTCAAAGGTCATTAAGGGGCCACTTCCGGTACAAAACGAAATACCTTTAAAATGCTTCTTCTCCCACAAATTACGTCGGACAGTAACACCACTTGCATACATGCATTGTTATTATCCAGTGTCTATGGGGTCCTCACAGATTTGGGGTCAAAGGTCATTAAGGGGTCACTTCCGGTATAAAACGAAAAACCGTCAATGTTTTTTATTTGCTAAGAAAAACATAGGACAGTAACGGTATGTTCACACATGAATTGTGGGTACCCAATTCATATGTGGTATTTTTTTATTTGGGGTCAAATGTCATTAAGGGGTCACTTCCGGTCTGAGACGAAAAACCTTCAAAATGCCCCTTCTGTCACAAGTAACATAGCAAAGTGGTGCCACATGCACCCATGCATTGACATTAGCCAATGTCTATGGCCGTTTTCATATATTTTGGGGTCAAATGTCATTAGGGGTAACAACACGGCTGTGTTCGTGGGTTAGACCACAGCTTAGTCTAGTTCTTCTTCTTTCTTCTGGCAACTCGTGACATTTTGCGTGACTTGCCACGTTTCGCCCTAGCTCTCTTATGCTTCGACAGATTTCAACCATACTTGAGCCAAATGACCACTGGACTAGGCCAAACCTTACATTTGACTTTGACCTGACTGTGACCTTTGACCTTGACCTTATGGTCAAAAATGTTGATTTCACAAAAAATGCTACTCCTTCCACAAATTACATGCAATGATCATGTGACTCATGCATATGAATCAACATGTGGCAGTGCTTAAAACTTCCTAAAAAGAATTGAGGTCAAAGGTCATTAAGGGGTCATTTCCGGTCAAAATCTGAAAAATTTGTAAAAAATAATTAAAAAATCACTGTCTGTACAAATTACATAGCAGAGAGTCGCCATTAACACACATGCATTGCTATTAGCCAGGGTCTTTAGGATGCCTACAGTTTCGGGGTCAAAGGTCATTAAGGGGTTACTTCCTGTCAAAAACCAAAATTATCAAAAATGTTCAAAACATTTTTATTTCAAAATGTAAACAGACCAGAATAATATAACCAACATACATGAATTAGTGTTCCCTGATGTATGCATGGTATTTTTATTTTGGGGTCAAAGGTCATTAAGGGTCACTTCCTGTTTTTAGCTGAATAACTTCAAGAATTTTTATCTCAAGAACTGAACATGTTAGAATTTTTTAATTAAAATTGGAACAATACATTTTGTCGGTGTACATAATTTTTTTTTTTCATTGAGGTCAAAGGTCATTAAAGGGGGTCAAAAGGTCAATCAAAAATTTAAAAAAATCAAAATCCATGTTTAAGTTCCGATTAAGCTGAAATTCACCAGGAATATTTCTTATGACATCCTAAGCACAATGCAAGAGCAGTTGACCCCATCCGTAACCCAGGGGTCAAGTTATAGGGGTCAAATTGCGGCTTGTATTCAGCGTCTGTTGACTCTAGTTTGTATTTGTTTTCTATTAAAAGAGGACGTATCTGACAGTATAATATTAACTGTCTATGAGTGTGATGGTCGAAATATAATCACGAGGTGAAAGATGGGTTGTTCCATTCCACGAGCCTGAATGGCGAGTGGAATGGAACAATACATCTTTCACCAAGTGATTATATTTCGACCATTACACGATATCACTCATACATAAATTCTATTACTAAAATACAATTTAAGGTAGGAAATACATTTTTTCATCAACATAACACCATGTTTTGCGGTGATATACTTCACATTTTGGGATCCACCCCTTCACTAAATCGGCGAGTCTAAGAGTCAGCGTACGGCTTGGCGCAGGCGCATTAGGGCAGGCACTATGATGGTAAAGACTATCACACGGAGATGCTGATAGTAAAAATGATAAATGGTAATCAACCAATGAACTGTCTAGAATTTATGTATGAGTGATATAATAAAAACTAACATTTATACCAAAAAAAACCAAAACATAATTATATTTCTTATGGAAATTTACAATTCTATTTCTTATGGAAATGTTATAATACGGCTTTAACATGAAATATCAAGTAAATCAAATAATCATTTGTTAAGAGATCGGTTTAAAATAGTGCTTTAACATGTTTACATAGCAATAATACAGTAGTAATTCGCAAATTACACATTTGCAGCAGCATATCTTAATGTAATTATTTTAAAGCTAATTTGGTTATGACGGAAAAGGCTTGTTATGGCATATTACTTAAGCAAATTGAAAAAAACAACAACAAACCAACACTATTTACAAGGTTTGGTCCACTTAAATTTATTAATAGACTGTTTTTGTTGCTGTGACAATCCAAGCGAAAGACTTTTACAGCGAGCGCATTGCTTCCTGGCGCCCGGTTTTGTTTTGTTTTTTGTTTTGTTTTGTTTTTTGCTCGTTGTTTCTTTTGTTTTAATATTTGTGTTCAAAAATCAATTAAACCAGGAATAAGGAAAGAAAAGAAAAAGAAACAAACTAGAAATAAATTACAATCAATATATTTACGTCTGTTTCATTTTTAAAATTGAAGGGATGGATGGGTGCAATAAAGTGCTATTATAACCTACACCCGGAACCACATAAGGCACATGTTAGTGGTAACCCACGTGTTATTGGTTTTGAGATGAACGTTGTTATTTTGACCGAGTAGACTGAGAAATCTGATTAATAGGCCTATACATGTATAATAATTATAAAGTACATGAGTTCTTTAACATGTTTAATAGATGACCTTTTATGCAAATAATGACCGAGTGTATTCCCCCTGAAACATATTCGTTGTAAAGCCAAACAAGAAATGTCTTTAAAAAAAACGGCGCAGTGATTGAAGACAAAATGTTGCATTTCACATTCACTGGGAGGACATCAGGCTTAAAACGAGCTAACGACACTGTAAATAAAAATTCCTTTAAAAGGAATAGGGCGGGCAAATGACAAATTGTCAAGAGAAATGAAAGAATGAGTAAGTCTTCACAATTAAAAACAGGGAAAATATGACACAACATCGATTTCCAATGGGGGAATAACACACAACGTATAAACAAAGTTAAAAGAGTTTATAACTTTATACGTTTATACGTTTGTTATTCCCCCATTGGAGGCTGTGTGATATTTTACCTGATTTTAATCTTATCTATTGCTTATCCTTTATTCTCTGCTGGTCAGTTGGAACAGATTTTCCCTGTTTTTATATTAACCCTTCACATCATAACAGAAGACGTTTTATGTTAACATTTTATATAAAACATTGTTATAAAACTTTTGTAGATAATAGTTATTTAAAACATTTTCGTAATCATACCTAGATTTTTTTATCATCAGATAGAAAGACTTCTGCTCATCTTCTGCTCATCAAAGTTTAAAAATCTGTCATATCAATTTCCTCAATATGTTGTTTTGATACAACTTACGAGGGGGGAAACTTTGATTTTACAATATTTCGATATTATTTTTTAACTTTGTAACTTTATTATGATTAACATAACTGTATTTCAAAGCGTCAAACTATATCCTTATTTTGTCCCAACAAAAATAATCAAGGGAATAAAATATTCATTCATATGTTTATTTATTTTATTCAACCTGGGCCATTTCTACTGGTGCACATGCATTCTAATAATTTGTCTATAATACCTTATACAATCATCATCAAGCACAGTTTGTCACAAGATTTGAAAAGTAAATAGCCTATGTACACACTGAACACAATGTACATACAAGCTGTATTTAAGTCCATACAGAAGCTGTCAGTATAAAATGATTATGACCTTCACGATGGTGTTAATTTAGCCCAAAGATTAGGAAAACTAGCAAAACTGGTGAACTGGTACTGTTCAAATAAAAACATCTGCAAATCTTGCTGCAATTTCCAAATAGTATTTCTATTACTTAAATAATTATTTTTGTTATTTCTTTTAATACAAATACATTACTGCCTATTACGACTTTATCGTATTACTTACATGTCAAAATCAAGTAATAATTACAAAACTCACCGTAAACTATCACCTCTGTGGGTGTTTGGGATATAACCGGCATGAATATTTTCTCAACACTGCGGTATGTGAAAAAGTAGGTCAATAGTCAGAGAATACAGGGCGGGTGCGGCACGCCGCACCCGCCCAAAAAGAGAATGCAAGCAGATAAAGTTTGTATTGTTTGTTTCTTTTATTTTGTCTTACAAACCCACAAGGAGGGCACAAATGTATATGCTGAGTACTTAGTTAATTTCTTGGTATACATGTTTTGATGACATTTACTTAAAATGAAAAACACATTTACTTAACATAAATGAGTTATAAGGTTTTATGCATTTGGGCCTTTAATAAGAAATGATTACAAACATAATACTGTGGTATGGGGTAATACATGTACATTTATATTATAATAGCAATTCCTCACTGATAGCATGGATAGTGTCTAAGTCTGATGACGAGTCTTCAGGTTTATATTGTGGTTTGTATACCATTGACTGACATCGGGTATGGCCATTGCTTTCAATTTTGCGATGAATAGTTATATCATTTTATTAACCAATTACAGGTAGGCCTATTGCTGGAACTTGAGCATTAAGAACAGAGATTAGACTGACCCAAACCCGAAGTCAATATTCAGGGTGTACTAGAAGATCTACAGGGTGTAACAATGAACTTTTTAATGAACATGTGGTATAGTTTTCTTTTCAGGAATATTTTCTCAATCTGAGGACCACAAAATCAAACAGAGCTTGAATTGAAAAAGCCAACCAGAATTATATACTTTATTTTGGGTGCGATGTTTGCTTCTATGTATACAGGGTGATCATAATTTACTTAATTATCAGACCTAATTATTTATTCAAACGATTTAATTAGTGCTAATTAGCTGCTTAAACTGCTTTCAGTCATAAATAATCATTCCAAACCAGCAGGGGCTATTTTAACGTGCCTCCTGGCACGTTTGTGCAGTGAGATTCAAAATGCAGTAACAAATAAAAATCCGTGCTTAGAATATGTAGTCGAGAAGCTTGTATAGCCTTTATGATGCCCACTTTCAGGTAAGGTTGTCAAAATTTTCGGCACTTCAGTATCCCTTTTCTTGAACACTCTCATTTCATAGAGACCGAAGTATATAGACAAGTGTTGAGATCGTTACCTTAGAGGAGGCACGGGTATATGGGATGCCCCCCTCCCAAGAAAGGGGGAAAGAAAATAAAGGCAAAGATGCAACAATTAGAAAGGAGGGAAAGGAGATAAAAAGGGGCAAAAGAGAAGATAAACATTAGAAACTTATGTCTAAGTGAGTAGGGCCATTTCTTTAAACATTGGCGGATCCAGGTAAGCCACTCTTGAAAATATTTTCCAGCTAGCTACGGTCGCTAACATTTTACGATAAATACGACTGTATTAACCATTCTGGGAGAGCCCGAGGGGTGGTTTTCACCTTAGATTCAGAAGATATTGCAAATATGGGAGTCAAAATCGTACAACAAATATTTCTTTTTTTATAGAGGAGGGGCTCTATCTGCTTTTGACCTTTAAACAAATAACAAAACCTATATTTTGAATACACATCATGAAAGTAATGAAATCCTAAAGTACAAGCCCACTGTAATAGACTACTATAATTATTTTGCTCAATATATTGAGTGATTAAATTAATGAAAGTGAACATGATCATGCTCTTGAAATGCCGTGTCAACAAACAAAATTTATCTCATCTATTCTCCATACTCTTATTAGATAAAATGAATTATATAGTCTTAATTATTAATCCCAAAACATTATAAGGCTTAAAATGAAGAACCTTGGTCAAAATTTAAGGACATTAATTTTATTCTTACAAGAATTTACGTATAATGTAAAAATATAAGCTAAAACTCAATATGAATGTTGTTATTTTAATACATCAAAACAGCAAAATTATGTCCCCGATTCATTTGTTATACGGCCCATTCTCAGATAAAGCGTCCAAGTTTGGGCTCAGGAATTGCAAAATGCCAACCACGAAGAATTCGTGAAAATCATTCAGAATCGTAAACTTTAATAGTTTCAGAACATAAAACAATGCATGGGTGATTTTTCAACAATACTTCATTTTTGAGCAATATTACTTGTACGCATTGGGGGTAACGTATCAGTGGTAACGTATCTGTGAAGCCCTTTCCAACTTTTGTCTTAATCGTGCAAGTGTAAAAACTTACCGACTTAATACCCATACTTGATCAGTCATCACCCAATGTACTAAAGTCTGGTATGGTATTTGGCTTAATTTATCACAGCGTTTTTTTCCGAGGGGAGTAGAATTTAGGTAACGTATCTGTGAACGCATGAACGTAACGTCAGGATTTTTTGCCATTAATAGACCTGATTTTTTTACTTTGAAACCATTGTGTTATGTACCACATATATAATATAACTATAGTGCCTGCTTGATCCATAACATATGGGAACATTCATATAGCCAGTTATTTTGACAGATTGTTATTCATTAGAAATATGGTAACGTATCTGTGAACAATTTTGGCGACATAGTCTCAAAGACCTGTTGGAAAAATTTAATAACTTGCGTTGTGATGTTTTATACTTTATAGTTAGGGCATGATACCACTAATGAAAAGTACCAATATTCCATTATTATGCGCGCATGTTTAACGAACAGGGACACATTATACGGAACGTACCTTGGCTGGCGACATGGAGGAAAACAATGGACATGCATAATCAGCTTTATTGTTTTATACTTTCTAGGCATGTTACAACCTCCAGCCCCACACATTTTAGAAAGCAACTCCTAAGTATTAGTTATATTAATAAAAGTCATTTCTTTCTGTCGAAACAAGTCTGAATACGACTTGACACTATGGGCGACACAGATTTGGCTTTTTGGACACTTTATCGGAGAATGTGCCATACTGTACCGGTAATGCATGATATTATATTAATGCATTTAAACCATAAAATGTTGACGCATGAAGGATTTGTGCATTGTATACAAGTACAAATGTACAAAGTGTTTAAAATTGCTGCACACACATAAACATTCTTATATAACTACCAAACGGGGCGTAGTTCCTGGTGTCGTTTTTGGTCTGGTCGAAATTATATTAATTTTATTCTGAGTAGAATTGTTCTCTTCCGCTACAAGTATTTTTTTTTTCTCTTTTTCTCGTCATCTTCTATTTCCCCGGTCTATTTCCCTTTTCCTCCTTTTTTATCCTTTTTACCTACTGTTGACTCCCTTTTGCACTCCTCTTCTTCGACTTCGCTTTCCACGAACTAGACAAGATACAAGCTTATAATCAGGGGCAGATCAAGGTTTTGAAGGGAAAGGGCCGGGAGCCCAATCATAATAAATGGAGAAGAGAATGTGTGCACACATATTGTCAAAATTGCCTAAAACTTATCGCCTAGTCCCCTATATCAACCGTTGCCAAGAAAAGCTCAAAGCCGGGTTGATCGTGGATCTAGGATTATTTTAGAGCCAGTCGGCCACGTTGCCTTTTATTGTTATTGATAGGGCCTATACCAAAGTGGCCGTTTTTGTGAACTGGTTTGGGCACCAGTACTTTTTTAAAGCTTTAACAGTGGCAAAATGGCTTTAATTTGGACCTTCATTTTCAAAAAGTCCCAATTTTTTCTCCACCCTCTAGTCACGGCCCTGCAAGGTGCTAACACTTCAAAGTGTTCATAGTTCTGGTCGCTAGGGTTCAAATCCCCGCACAGACATGGAATCCCGTAATATGTATCATGTTCGCTTCCATCTAGCGATCAATAACCTGAATAACCATTGTGTAATTCAATTCAATGCACAAGCTCATACACATGTGGTTCTTTGATGTCAATCGCATACAATATAACCCGTGATCAATAATGAACGTTGGTCAAAAGACGAGCTTACTGAAGTGAAAAATTATGTACATGCAGATTCATCATTTATGCATATTGCCTTGAAAATCATAAAAAGCAACTGCTTGATCAACCCAAATGATTTTATTAGCGTTATTTCTAAACCAAATTTCAAAACCACAAAGTGTTTTACCTGACTTTTGACCCAGAAATGTATGAATTTGATGAGAAATTGTGATGAAAAATATTTTACAAGTCAGATTCAGAAAGAGAAAATCTCATTACACACGTTAATTATATCACAATCCAAACATAGATGGTTAAGTTCATGGAGAATGTTACAAACTGTTGTATCTTTTGCCATATTGTTTTTCTATAGGGAATAATGTTTTATCGTTTAAATCGGACATGAAAACCTATCAAAAACACAACAAAAACGTGCATCGCTATTTTGTATGCATGAAACAAATTATAAGAATTAAACAGAAGTGACCTAACACTTATGATGGCTGTATCTTGAGAAAGCGCATGGTCTGATGCTAGAATCTTGGCAAGGACACTCTGGTGAAATAAAGAAAAATATATGCGATTGATTTTGTGTGACTTTTGAGCGTTTAATGTTTCAAAATTTAAAAATGAACAAAATGCGAGTAACTATGGTGTCATCAACATGACAATAATATTCATGATAAATAATTATTGCTCCCTAAAAAAGAAATGGTTAACAAATGGTTTGAATACATCGCACGACCTTATAGTAACTGTATCTAGAAATATGTGCAAGTTACTTGTCAAGTTTCGCCAGAAACGAGCTTTTTCTACGGTTACTGCCCAGCTCATTTAGCGCGATATGGGATATTCTTTACCTCGAGTTTACTGCCCTCTGTTGACGACAGGGCTTCGAACTTTTATCAAGGCGATCTAAGAAGTGCAGGGCCGTGTAGTGGGGCAAGCGCTAGGTAATCGCCTCCCTCAATTGGTCTAGATCCACCCATACCCCCTACACCCCCCCCCCCCACACACACACCCATATCGCTTTGCTATTAACGTTAGCATTTACAAAGTCCGTCCAGAAATTCTCCGTTTGCCCGTGCAGTGAATTTATCCCACTAAAATAGCCCTTGCAAACCAGACAGAATACAATATCTCTTTGTTTGTCACTTTAGACTACACTTGCAATTCTGAAAATTGACTGTTTTACATAGCCGCCTATGAGGCAAGACATGGACAAGCCTGTAAACGTGCTCAATCGTCTAAAATGAGATTACACAAATTAGGCTACATAATTATTTAGTTGCTACAATTATAATCGGGGATTTTAGTTTTCAAGTCAACATAAAAGGGAACAAAAGTATATCATCAAACTGATATGAACCTTTTTCCATAGACTTTCTATGGTACCGTGTCCGCCATCAATCCGCCACCCTGCAAGTTCGTAGCGTAATCATACAAAAGCGCGCTTCAGACTCCGTATTGTACGTACAATATTGTATGTACAATACTTTTCGTGACGTCAAAAAGTATTACACGTGAATAGTATGTACCGGGAAAATATATATTTTGCTACAATCATTGGTTGCTTAATTGATACGGAGTTGCCAAATTTCTAAGAGTGGTAAATTTAGTGAGTGTTCGTGCACGGAATGATGAACATCTTTGTATGTCTTCTTGTATTCAACTGTACTTAATATTAAAAGGCCTATTAATACTAATAATATTAAAATTGTAATAATAATATAAATGGCACATTCAGTTTTTATTTATTTATTTATAGATTTATTTATTTAGGCCTATTTGTTTATTTATTTATTTATTTATTTATTTATTTATTTATTTATTTATTTATTTATTTATTTATTGGTTGATTGATTGGTTGATTGATTGATTGATTGATTACTGATTGATTAATTGATTTAGCGATTCATTTATACCGACATTTAGTCATATATTGATTTAGTCAGTTTCTTAAGTATTATTTGTAGGCCTATGTATTTATTCTGGTTTTGATTTGATTGATACCGATATTTTATTGTTTTTTAAAGTTTTGGCATATAACATTATACATTATAACACGTTGTGTTATGAATTTGCAACAGCTTTTTACATGTTGATATCGTTGAGGCATGTTATGATGGTGTATGTTATAGACCTACTTATGATCATCCCAATAGGCCCTACATCCATAAACGTGTTAATGTGAAACGAGATTACTTGAAATATATATTTCAGAATTGAAAGAGTTTCAACTATACGAACATATTTCTGAAATATGTCTCTCTGATTGGTTGATTGTCAAGAGGATTACGGCATCCTCAAAGCCTCATGCTGTAATTCTCTAATCGATATCTATTATAGGACCGATCTTTTGAAATCCATACAAACGTGTCAAATGAAATAGTCTCGGATCATAGTTTGTGGACCGATACAACGTTGATACGTCAGATTTCGGAATTGTATTAAAAATAGGCACAAATCACATTGAACAGGTTGAATGGTGGCAAAAGTAGATAAAATAACTATGGGTCGAATTTACATTAATCAGTGTCCTGGGCCAGGATAACATTTAGGACTCCTTCGCATTCTAAAACAATACTTTGAACCGGAACTTTGAACACCAAAATGTCCTTGCTTTCATTTTCTCATTTAATTTGTTTTAATTGTAATTAATTTCTTTATCCACTGGCTCTGTGGTAAATCCGGTATTGCCAAATATTTATCGTCCATTACCCGTGTTAATCTATTTATTTATTAAAATGCACCATCTATTAAATTCCTGTAATACAACATAGGCCTAGTGTATTTGATAACAAATTTGTTTTTATTTTTGATTGGAATTTGGGTGCCATTACACGATTTCATATTATATAAAATATGTTTGGGCATGGCGGAATTAGTATATGATTAAAAATAGAATACTCTTAGGCCCCCTTTTTTAATGTTTGTACATTATTAATATTAATATTTATGTACAAAATGCAAACGAATGTATATATATTTTATTGTTTTGTAAACATTAAATTTGATGTTTACTCATAATTATGTCTGGAAAGTCAGGGAAAAACTAAGGAGTATCGGTATTTAGTTTCCTGGGAAAGTGGATCAGATGAGCAGTGATTAAAAACATTCACCCTAAATCTTTATTTGATTTTTATTTTTTTATGAATTTATTAGGCCTACTGGTAAAGTGCAGAAAAACCTCCAAACGCACTCTAGGATTTTTCATCAGCAACACCAGAAATCGCTTGGATTTAGCAAACAATGAACCGTCAGGGTTATAGCGCGTTATTTAATCTGATTCAACTAGTCGTGGCACGTATATTTATTGCACGTGCAATAATTTTTGACGTCACGAAAGCGTACAATACGGAGTCTGAAGCTAGCCTTAATCAGCATCAATGGGAAATCCTGGTTTTGGTGTCAAGTCAAATTAAAATCCGGTGGGAGGGGGGGGCACTCAACTTTGGAAGTGATGGTAGGTGCCTGTCAATAGGCCCCCTCTTTTGAAGTCAATACCCGATGACCCCCCCCCCCTTTTTTTGGTTGCAACTACCCATGACCCCCGTTTTTCTAGAATAGGATTATCAAAATACCACAAAATAGGCCTGATGCCGAAATGGTCAAATTCTCTTATTTCAACAAATTTGGAAAATTTGGAAAAAAGAAAATAGAATTTTGCTCAATTTTTTCACAATTTTCTACCCGACGACCCCTTATTTTCAAATATTATAGGCCTACTTAATGACCCCCTTTTTCAAAATCTTACAGCTCAACTGATCATACTTTTCCTACATTCGACCTTGCATGATTTTTGAGTTGACACAGTCATGAAAATAACTATAGATACTTGACAGACCATAAGTAGCCCAGTTCTGAACCTTTTCATTGATCATTCATAACAATAGGTATCTGATGGATCAGTGAAGATAAGAAGGGATTATAATATATCCGTAACCTTGATATTATAGTACATCTCGAGGAAAAAGTGCAATGGACATGTTTTCATTTCATGTTTCAAATATCCCGCGCATGAAAATTGAGTATTTAACCCAAAATGGAAAATGGAACAATTTATTGGAAATCTGTTTTAACAGATTTTTTTGACATCTTTTTCTGCACTGTATTATACCTAAATTAAGAAATTTGATAAATATTCAAAGAAAATATAGGTCATCCAAAAAAATGTTGATTTTTACACATTTTGGGACAAAAAAGGAAAAATAGGCAAAAATATCAAAATCTGTTTTAACAGCTTCATTCATCAAGTCATAACAAACGGCCTACATGCTTAATTTCTAATAAAATATTGAAATTGTGAAAAATATAGGTATTTATTGATTTTCATGTTTTTTCTTGCAAATATGCTAATATATGCAAATTATGAAATTGCAAAATAAAGTTTCTACATAGCATACATCTTTCAAGTGTGATGTTCAAAATGACAGACATCAAAAAGAGATTCGATGAAATGTAAAGGTGTAGTAACAATTTTGGCATGGACTGTCTGGTTAGGCAAAGTATGGTAAGTTGAGCTGTATCAATGACCCCCTTTTTTTAAAACTATCGTTTTTTTTACCCGATAGGCCCCTACTTCAGGCCTATCAATTTCATATCCAGACCGAATATTTAGTAATAAATAAAGCAACTTGAAACAAAATGATGGAGACATTATCACTTTCGTAAAAACAAAATAGTATTGTCCACAACACAGAAGTCCTAAACAAACTGTAGGCCGAAACAACGGCCGAAAATTGCATAAGATGACGTGTACATGTAAATGTACCGCAATACTTTTAGTATCAAAAACTGCATTCGGTACATGATTTTACAGGTTCACTTTACCATGCTTACAGCACTATTACGTGTGTCATACTGCAGTTACTGTCCGTTTTCCTATACACAATACACAGTGCTCTCACCATTGAGCTGTGACCTCTACAAATCGTGCCACGTTAAAAGGATAGGCATTTGCCTAGTTAACGTCAATGTGTGAAAAATAACCGGCCAATATTAAAAGTACTCTCAAAAACTTCTAGCAAATATATTTCTCTAACATGACCTAAAATTACAGCTAGGTTAGATGTTCAGAAATATTCGTACTTTGGTAAAACAGTGAGTGAGGGCAAGGCATAGCTAGCCAAATCCCGTGTTAATTGAATGGAGATTTGACCGAAAATTTTGGTAAACGGACCGCTCACTTCTGAAGAATGCCACACGAAAACGGTACAAGCTACATTTAAAGTACTCTCTGTTCGATCATCATGATGAGTTTTTTAAATAGTATGCCGAAATTTGGTACAGTAGGTAATTGACAAAGGGTCGTACTTCGCTGATGAGTAAGTGACAGTGAACATGAAAATCAGGGCCCATAACCCAAGTTAGTAGCTAGTTAGTGGAGGCCGTCACGGGACTAATTATTGATTATTGAAGTGCCTTATTAATAGATAAAAAATATTAAAGCAAGAAAAAAAAACCGGGACACTTTTGGAGACATCATCATCATCATCATCATCATCATCATCATCATCATCATCATCATCATCATCATCATCATCATCGACATCATCATCATCATCACTTTCTACATTTTTTCTAAACAACATAGGGCCTACCGTTTTAATAAGATTTTTTCTTGAAATGCATGTAACTATAATTATTGTTTAGAGCGTGATGAAATAAAACATCACGATTTTCATCACAAAACAAATATAATGCACAAGAAATCGTTTGTTTTAGAGCGTGATGATGAAATAAAACATCACGGTTTTCATCACGAAACAAAGTAATACATAAGAAATCGTTTGTTTTAAAGCGTGATGAAATAAAACATCACGATTTTCATCACAAAACAAAGTAATAGGCCTACAAAAGAAATACATTTTTCGAGAGTGATTAAATAAAACATCACGATTTTCATCACGGAACAAAGTAATACATAAGACATCGTTTGTTTGACTGCAATCAACCGCGACAGTTCGTCTCACACACATAACAATGCACTGCGATCAAATAGGTTGATGACAACATTTGATTGAATGGACTGCACTGCGCCATGATTACGTGCACCGGTTCAAATCCTTTGTTTGGAGCCAATCAATAATTTCACGTACAGCCTCTATGCAAATTAGAGTTTACACACGCTGCAACTGGGGTAATCGACCGAAGCTGGTTGCCGTTAGTGATCGAATGCATGAGCTTATTTGCTTTATTGAATCGATTTACTGGATTCATTTCCTGTTAACTGGGTTTAATGCCACAAAGGTCGAATCGGGCTTGCCATGGACCATAAGTGCATCATGTCAAATGCGGGAAAATCCGTCATGGTGTCCCGAAGAATAATCATATCCATATTAAACTACAGCGCCTCTAATTGACGTGCATGCACTGTTACTGTGCGAACAACCTTTGTTTTAATATTCATTACTTCAGACAGCACGCTGTGATTGGATGTATGTAAATTAAGTGATGTATCCGAGTTGATGCTTTGTTGATTACATCTGATTACATACATGCACTATCATCATAGATGAACTCCTGGATGGGGCAGCTTTAATTAGCATGAGGCCGCATTGATATACAAATAGCGTATTGTTATTTAAATTTGTGCCCAGACGTATTGAGGGCGACAGTCATATTATCCAGACGGAGAATGGCTGCATATGCCGGGCATGTCAAATTGCTGAGTGAAGGCTGATATTCACCTATCTGTATAGGTAATAAGCTAGTATGTTTCGTGTACCAGTTGGTTATAACAAAAAAATAGTATCATATTAAATATATTAAGTGTATAAACTTTGAAATTTACATGAATTTGAAGAGCAGAGCTTCGAAATCTAGCTAAGTCAGGCGATGTGAAATTCTTCTGCGTGACCCCCTCTGCGTGGTAGAATTATATTCATAAAACATTGAATTTAACAGATACCATGGGCAGCCAACCACGATTTATCAGCATTTAAGATATATGTTAATTAACAAAGATAAATAATAAAGAGTACAAATGGCAATTAACTAGTAAACAAGCCTGAAATCTTAAAATGTTGCCACGTGATTTCCCGAACACATGATATTCAACATGTGACCACTATTCAGATTTACCGTAAATATTTGGAGTATTGTTGCACGGCTTGCATAGTCGTATAGTCAACTGTGCATTTCTTTACCTCCGTATAAAATCAATAATTCATGCTGGGAGCCAAGTAACATTCTGTCTGCTTACTGCAGATTGGTATTTTACTTGAGAGCATAATAGAAATACATAAGACGAATAAGGCGCCATGATGGAAGGTCAGGTCGGGTATCAAAGGTTATTATAACTTCAAATACTACTTGTATTTCACACCTTGCCTCCTGTCACATATTTCCTTCATATTATTGACAGCAAGTCCTAATTTTGACTTTGCTATTGCAAAATGTCATTTCATATCAAATTAGTAGACTTTCTTTGAAAAAACATATCACTGGTGCCTGATTAATTGGCAGGACGCATGCTCAGCTAATGCTTGTAGCTAATATTCCTCATTCAAGGAGCCCAGGTTGAGTGTGTTGTTGAAAATCATTGCATTAAAAGACACTTCTTTCAATGAAATCGCATATAAAATCAATGGATACACAACCAAAATTCTACAAAAGGCAATCTTTATATTAATAAAGCTACCGATGTGTACGAAAAACTGCAATGGTACAAAATGCCTTTCACATACGAAAATTTCAGTATAGTAACACTCCAGCCAATTCAGAATTAATGCAGCACTGCTGCAAAAATCACTTTGGCTAATTGATAACCCTGTTAATTAATTGACCTTTTCGGTAAATCCATTAAGCCTTTCCGAGTACACCTGAGATGTCGTCATTTGACGTCAGTACGCGCCACGCCGATGCGAACATCGTTTAGCGAACATAGTTACTGCCAAAGAGTTTTTAAATAGAAATAGAGTCGCAATAGATTATATAATCTTTTGTTCGTTTGATGCCGATTAGAAGTTGCGACAGGCTATTCATAAAAGTGGTACCATTGTTTCGAATAAAGGGGTTCCGCCATTGAATTGGTCACTGATCCGGCATTATATTAACGCTATACACAACAGGCGAGTATCAATAAGTCACCACACTACAGTCATGTGTAAGTGCAGTCATGTGTAAAGTGGTACCATTGTACTCACGTATCCCAAATGTGTGCTTGTGTGGGTCTGAAGTCTATAAGGAGGCTTTAGCTGTCGATGCAATCATCTTTACCACCCACCTGACGTTAGGCGTTTCATTTAAATAAATTGAATGCTCTCGCTGATCGATTACACAGAATGTTTCAAGGCTGCCATGTCCAGTCCATATATCTATATTACACTATAATGGTAATCGCTATACGTATACATGTAAGTATAAGTATAGGCCTATAAAGGTTGTGTTTAAGAAATTTCCATTTAATTTTATTTTAAGAAGGAGATTGGTATAGAAATAGTGGCATACCCAAAGAGGGGAGGGGTTGGGGAGGGGCAGATTCACCTCTGTGAGAGTCTTGGGAGGGGAGGAGGGAGGAAGCGGGGAGGAGGGGATATGGAGAATAAGAGAGGGCTGGAGGAAGGGAGAAATAAAAAGATATAATACAGACAAGTAGATAAATAGAAATATAAGGAAAATGATGGGAATGAGAGAGGGAGGGTGAGAGGGGACAATGAGAGCGAGAGAGTGATAAAGTGTAGGCCTAGGAAAGAATAAGAACAGAGAAGGGAAAAGAAAGGAATGATGAATACATTTAATAATAATTATTAGGCCTATATAATAACTAAACACATAACAGCACTGGGCAGCCATTCGATGATGTCAATGCCTTTATTCGTTACGTAATTAAATCGCCCAGTCAGATGTATGTCACACCTACCAAACACAACTCACCCAATTTCGCAAACTGGACGTTGAATGTACACTCTCATGAATATTGATTGGCAACATTTTCCAATATGTCAGCGCTCTAATCGGAAACAATAGAACAATAGACCCTGCAGAGCGTTGGTTACTGCACATTGCAAGTCGGCGTGACGTCAAATGACGACATCTTAGGTGTACTCGCAAAGGCTTATGGGATTTACCGAAAAGGTCAATGAGAAAGCAACATCAAATATTCAAGAAATGAAACTTTTTTAGTTAACGAATTTAGTTAAATTTTAATTTTGTTATTCCTTACCCAAAATGTTGAAATCATATGAGACCGTAAATCACGAATGAGCCGTAAATTCCTCCTACGGTCAATTTTGTTTTATTTCGAGTTTAGAAAATATATATCGTAAGCTTTAAAATGGTATATCATTTGACTTCAAACGATATCCAGAAGCGGAGTTATGGTTTCTTAAACTTTGCTCCTTCAACAAAATGGTACCTTTTTCGTTCCTACATGTGTCTTTTTCCACATTGCTGGTAATAAATACCAAACAATCATAATTGGCTGTCATTTCAAATCATCCCCAAGTCAACGAGGTTCATGAATGTCCTCTCATTGTTAATTGTTGGTTATACATACCTAGACAAAATACAATGCTTTGTAACTCACTACTTGAACAGGATTTAGCCAAAGCAAACAAAGACCAGAGCTATTAGGAATTCTATAGACATCAAAGGTCGAAGCTTATTATCCTCTTCAACAATAGGTTTATTGATTGGTTTAAAATGAGATACATTTCGCACCAACTTGAGGTACCTATGAATACGACCTTCATGCACATTTTACACTGTAACTCAGAATACAATTTAGGACCCTGAACAGTTTCATCTGTAGGATTGGTTTGGTTATCAAAGTAAATTTAGGTAAACAAATCCAGTAAACTACTCACGTCTTTAGCTTTCGCCATCTCGGATGATGGCTTTCTCAAAAGTGACTTGGTTCACTGCTTCTCCCGCGGAAAGCGGCTGTAGTCTCATTCCCAGAGTGTGATGGTACAAGCAGTGCGTCATATACGTGATCTAGAGTGTATGAGCCTATGTCCCGGTTCATGGTGGAAAGTATGAAAGTAAAGTTGAAACCATGCTAAGTGACACAAAAACTTATGAAAATCTTAAGAAAGACCCAACACCTACTTACAAGCGGAAGTTGGTTGGTATGTTACAAAAGCTCAAGGCAGAGAAAAAGATTGAGGAGGACCAATATACATGATATAGGCTACTGTACCCCACTGCAGAAAACACACCGATACTGTATTGCACCACCAAAATACATAAACAAGGAGACCCGATCCGGCCAATTGTGGATTACATAGGTAGTATTGGGTACCAAACATCAAAGGCACTTGCAGAAATTCTCTCGCCGTTAGTAGGGACAACCGAACATCACGTCACCAACTCAAAACAACTCGCTGAAGAGCTTACAGGTGTACTCATCGATGATGGAGACATTTTTAACTCTCACGATGTGGTCTCACTATTCACAAACACACCAATAAACAAGACTTTAGAGATCTTAAGAGACCGGCTTACTAAAGACACAACGTTACCCGAACGCACACGACGGAATGCTACCGACATCATAGAGCTATTAGACTTTATTCTCACGACGACATACTTCTCCTTCACAGGTAACATCTACCACCAGAAGTTTGGAGCAGCGATGGGTAGTCCTGTTAGTGCGATTGTGGCAAACCTATACATGGAATGGCTAGAACAGCAAGCTATTGCCACGGCACCACTCGATTGTGCACCAAAATACTGGCGCCGTTACGTGGATGACGTGCTTGGGGTATTCAAAAAGGACACCGCAGAGAAACTAAATGAACATCTAAAGAAGGTGGACGAAACGGGGAATATTAAATTCATAATCACGTATGAGGAGGAGAAGGATTGTAGCATACCGTTCCTTGACACGTTAGTGGTCCGTAAACAAGATGGCAGCATAAAGCTTCTCATATACAGAAAGAAACCCCACACGGATCAATATTTGAACTTTGACTCACAACATCCCCTACATCAGAAACTCGGGGTCATTCGTTTGACAGAATGGATAGCATAGTGACAGAGGAGGAATATAAGAAGGAAGAAGAACAGAAGATCAGAACCGCGCTTCAAAACTGTGGCTATCCAAGGTGGGCAATGGACCGTGTTAAGCAGCAAATGTCAACAAGTAAGATCAAGAGTAACAGTTCAAAGAAGAGCACCGATGATAACCCGTCAAAGGGTATGGTAGTTTTACCGTACGTTGCAGGCCTCTCAGAAAAGCTCAAGCGCATCTTTTGGAAGCACAAAATCGCAACAGCCATGAAACCTCATAACACTATTAAGATCTTATTATTGCACCCTAAAGAGAAGAGAGAAACCAACCAGATGTGCGAGGTGGTCTATAACATCGACTGCAAGGGTTGTGAAAAATCATACATAGGTGAAACAGGGAGAGCGTTTGGCACACGGTTGAAAGAGCACCAGAAAGATGCCGACAAAGCGGAAAACAAGAAGTACACCCGCGCAAGACGGAAAGAATCTACCACAGAATTCAACAAATCATCAATTACTGACCATGTCGCTGCCGACAACCATTGGGAGGGAGTTACAATACTTGACAAGGAAGCAAATCAGTTCAAAAGAAAAGTCAGGGAGGCCATATAGATCAGGAGAAAAGGGGCCGCCACCATGAACCGGGACATAGGCTCATACACTCTAGATCACGTATATGACTCACTACTTGTACCATCACACTCTGGGAATGAGGCTACAGCCGCTTTCCGCGGGAGAAGCAGTGAACCAAGTCACTTTTGAGAAAGCCATCATCCGAGATAGCGAGAGCTAAAGACGTGAGTAGTTTACTGGATTTGTTTACCTAAATTTACTTTGACAATTTAGGACATTTACGGCTCATTCGTCGTGTACGGTCACAATAACTGCCGGGAAGAGTTTCCATTTTAGCTGAAATAGGTAAACTTAATGAAACCCTACTGACAATTCTGGCCATCTAAAATGGAGTATTAAGTCAGAATCATGACTTAATGTCAAAATTGCCATGTTGACCTCCTAACACAACAAATGTTGGGACACGTGTTAACATTACAAATATGCCAAAAAATCAGGTTTGAAAAAAAATTAACCAAATTCATATTATAAGATCGCGTACATTATGGATTTAAGCACAAATTCCACGATGATAATATAGGTTTGGAATTGAACAAGAATGTATAAACTCTATGGACCAAATTATACCAGGTGCTCATTTTTCTCACGAATATATAGACCACCATGCATAGGTACCTTATTAGCATAGGGCTCAGATAAGATAGCATTTTACCTGTGTCTGTTCTCGTATAGGGTCATCCTCGGAACTCTTTGAACGCGCTTGATATATTTGTTATATTTAAGCTTGATTTCATGCCCTGCGGGCCTTTAATATATTGGCGCTAAGCAAATCTTTACAATGGAAGTCAGCGGCCTCAGCCCTACCGTGGTAGCCTAGTGACTTTAACTTAGGTTGCGGCCTTAGACTTTGCTTCCTTGACTTAGGCTGTAGTCAGGCGGTAGCGGAGATGCAGCTTCGTGGCTGTAACGGGGGATTTCCAACACATATTTCCCACTTCCATAGTGAATACTGGAGTTCCATTAACAATGGAGTTCTATTAAACACTTATAACTAATGAAGTTCGATTAAAGCCCCGCAGGGCATGAAATGCAACTTTTTCTGAATGGGTAGTCAATATTTCTTCACATGTGTCTTCTTCGACTTACCTTTGTGTCATTCCAAACCATTTTGAGATCGTATTCAGGTAAGATGTCTGATCTGGCATTTATATGCTCCAGTGCCATTTCCACTGCTGGTAAGACCCCGCTGGAATCCCATACACCGCCATGTGAAAAGAACCCGCCAAGATAAATTGGAATTTTGACATCACTCGTGATGTTGTCTGCAATTTCTCTATTGGTGTCTCTGTTTGTCTCTGATTGAGAAGCATTGGATGATATCGCCTGGGTTGTCATTTGAATACCACCAGGAACATCAGTGTTTGTACCGAATGCAAAGCTGACCGATAAAAACAGGATGCAATCTAACAGTACTTGTATGTTCATTGTTAATGTTATGTTATGCAGAGTGTCATCAATCAGAAACTAAATTCTGTATCTACAAATGTAAAAGCAGCTCAATTTTCTTCCGTCAGCATGATATCTGCTTATCGTACTTAAACATGAATTCAATAACAAGGTGCTTCAAGCGCAGTTAACATCACACTGGTGATATATACCATTATCTGGCATTGGTCATGCAGAGCCACGCACGTAGAGCATCAAACATGATATAACTAGACGCCTCCAAATGAACCTAAACCATTCGCTAGTATGACTTGTGTAATTCTTGAGAGCGCACTACCTTATTATTTGCATGCATGACAAAGAACAGCGACCCTAAGAACAATCTCCTAGTCCAAGTATCTCCCACAGTAGAGAGGTGACCGTATTTGCCGGAACGGGTTTGAGTTAGGATTGGGGTTAGGGTTAGGGCTTCCGGCAAATAATGTCATCGTCACTCTCCCCAGTATGCGTAGTGGGAAAGAAACGGAGCAGGCGACTACAAGCTTTCTCCAACTATTGCCCATGATGCAGTCATGTCTACAGTAGAATTCATCTCGACCTTTGCAGGACTTAACCCCATTAAAAGCTATTAAACCAAGATAACACTCATTGAAACAGCTCAACTGATTAAATCGGATCTTCTCTGGTTGTGCACAAGTGTCTGTTTTCATGTGCGATATCGCAATAAAGCTGGTATTCATAGCTTCAGTTGGGTAACCGATTATAAAGGAAACGAAAGGAAACAATGGTATGTGTACCTTTGTTCACGAAATGAGACAATGGCGTGCTTTTTGTAAACCAGCATTCTTGAAAATGAGCAACTTAATGATTGTTGACTTAACACGGGTTGGAAATAATTTCTTCATATTTTTTGGTGTTATCTGTCGTTTACATATCCTTCCTAAAACACCAAAGTACGAGTATTTCCAAACATCTAAATTAGCTAAAAAATTAGGACATGTTACAAAACTATATTGTCTAGAATTTTAGAAGAGTACTTTTAATATTGCCCGGTTATTTTTCACACAGCGACGTTAACTAGGCAATGTACTATTACCTATAACATTAACTAAAACACCAAAGTACGGTTATTTTTCACACAGCGACGTTAACTAGTCATATCCCCATACTTTTAACGTAGGGCTATTTGTAGGGGTCACGCGTCAATGGGAAAGAGCACTGTGTATTGTGTATAGGAAAACGGACAGTAACTGCAGTATGCATCTTGGGCAAGCGAATCAATTTTGTTTGGCTGCAGCATCCCTTCAGTATCCCCCAGTAGGTCCTGTACATACTGTAAGTACATCGTGCGCGGTCGTCCCAGTTTCCTTTTCCCATGTGGTGTGGTAGAATATAAAGGGCATATTCTTGCACAGGCTCGTCGTCTTCCAGACGTAGTATATGGCCGAGAAATTTGAGTTGATGAATCTTGACTCTGGCAACCAGTGGAGTGGTGTTGGTCAGATTGTAGATGGTTTCACTTTGGAATCCGGTCCACACGCTTGGTGTTTAACATTACATGACTCTGTAGCAAATTGTGTCAAAGGTATTGATCTTGTTTTCCATGTCCTTGGTGATTACCCAAGACTCGCACCCGTACAGAAAGACTGTAACACAAGTTATTGATTTTTGTTTTGATTGGCAGGGATGGGCTTTTCCAAAGGCGTTCCAGTTTCCAGAAAGCTGCCCAGGCTAATGCTTTTCTTCTTTTGAGGTCTCCAACACTAGAGCCCATCTTGGAACCCAAGCACTTGAAGTCTGTGACATGGTTGATGGTACTAACATAAACGTCAAGTGCTGGTTGGGCATTACAGTTTGCAGTCATATATTCTCCGTTGATGACAATGCCTAGAATTGCTGCTGCAGTTGTTGCAATTCTATAGCATAGCTTATTCTTATTTTTACCCCTTAATTTCCCTCATTCTTTAAGGCCTGTCCTCTATCAGGGGTTAATTTATAGCTTAAGCTTGATCGCTTATGGTTTTGAAGAATATTGTTGCTTTATAACCCTTGAACCATATTGTTTTGACCGATACCCCCACAACTTATGCCTCATTGAGGAATTTTACTTATCAAATTGAAATGCGGTCTCAAATATAGCTTCAAAATGTTTTATATACGGCATAAACTTAATAACAACAGATGGCGCTACCACTACACTAAAATGATTCATAATTATGATTTCAATAGGGAGACTGGCTTGGCTATGTGACATTAGCGTAGCCAGAATTGTTTTCAGAGAGGGTCTAAGGTGGCGTGGATCAAGAGGGGCGACCACATTTTGACCAAAATAGTCAAAAAGTCATAAAAGCTCTAAAATTGAAAACTAAGGACAAGGAGAGGCAAGATGATCCATCAGTGGGCAGCTGCTGATGGCAGAATATTATGTCTTTTCATCGTTGGCATATTTGAATGTGTCATATCTACTGCTGGTATATATGTCCTATATCTACTATGATACTGCTGATAGTATTGTATATTTTCTTCATATCGTTGCGGTGACAACTATGTTTTCTTATTGCTGGATATAAACACCTCAAAAAAGTAACTACCCCCCCCCCCTTAGATAATGACCATTATTCAAAAACGGGTGATTGTATTTCAAATCTGTAAATTGCGCTGGAAGCAGAATTTATTTCTGCACATTTTGACACCTCATTTTCAGCAATTGACTAAATATTGACGTCACGGCGTACATTTAAATTAATGTAACCCAAGATTTGAAAGTTCAATACAGAAATTATATTGATTTTGTATTCAGTGTAATGGAAGGAAATCTGTGTAATGATATCTCAGTGTTTTTGTATTGTAAAAATTTGTATGTAAGTGCAACTTTCAAATCTGGACTTCACTACATTAAATTGACCGGTGTTTTATTGTTTTCTGGGCTATCGTATCAAATGAGGTGTCAAAATCAAAATGCGCAGAAATAAATTCTGCTTCCAACGCATTTTACAGATTTGTAATGCAATAGCCCCTTTTTGAATAATGGCCATTATTTAAGGGGGGTTAGTTACTTCTTTTGAGATGTTTATTTAAATAACCACACAAGACGGGACTAAACTATTATACTGAAGTAAACTTTAATTTGATAAACTTCTACATAAAACCAATCATACAAGTCTCGAGACAACAATCTACAGCTTTTAATCTGTATTAAAATACAGATTGATACAAAAAGATTGGTACCCATTAATTTGATGGACAATGGATAAGACTGCCACATCCAAATTTCAACATACGATCCACCTAATCTGAAGATTTATTTTATAGAGGGTCATAAAATTCTAATTCTGCTCATTTTCAGAGGATCCAATGTTGTATGTGGAAGAAGCAGGGTTTGTTTTCAATACACATTACAAGCCTAATGAGTACCAAACATTTTGATACAGCTAATATGATTTCAAGGCTCTAACTTGGTAGGCTGATGACACATGTACCCGTAGACAGAAGAATATCAAGATCACCGACTACCCGTTGCTAACCACGGCGATAGGCATAGACGTCTTGTATAAATAACTACACGAACAAAGGCCCTTAGATATTTGGATTTTTCGCCAGCCCATCGGGCTGGTACCTGTTTCTGGGATGGTGTTTGTATGCTCAAGAGATTATTTTTTATTGGTATTGGAATGACTTTTGTTTAAAACTTTTTGTGGTTGAATTTTTTTAAAAATATTTTAATTCGATTTGTAAGGAAAAGTAACTTAATATGTTTTGCCGTTTCAACGAACGAAAACGAGTGAGTATTACCAAAGTTATGTTTGAACTAATTATGACTTTAAAAGTTCTAGGTATAGGCCTAAATGTAACAATAATAGTTAATATATAGCATCATATGGTCAGCAGAAGAAAATCTGACATCACCTATGATGTCATATCAGTGTCCTTGACCGGGGGTCCTTACTCCTTGACCACTGAACAGCGTGATATCATGTTGATAACAGATCTATAGAATCAAAATCTTCATCATATCCCCGGATCATATCACAGATTCTCAACAATCTGTGATCATATGGACCATATTGATGTGAAAGTAGTTATCTATCATATCCTGTGTCGTTTTATGGATAAAAATGACTCAAAATGTTATTGATGAAAATGGTTGCTATCATAAACATCAGTTTTGTCTTTTCAACGGGAAAAATCCGATGCAAAATAAAGTTTTTAGGGCCTAGCTGTAATATGGGCATAATTTATGCATGTAGGCCTATAGTATTGAACAATGTACCCCATTTGACATGCACTTATAGATAAATAAATTGTCTTACTTTATTAATTTAATAACTTCTTTATTATAAATAAAATGACACATAACTATTTGATTCATAAAATTACATTCAACAAAATGATTGAAGAGAAAACACACAAGGCACTAGGCAGACTGTTATAGAATGGAGTATGTAAGATGCCATGTCCTTAGCTTCGCAGGAGTTTCCGACTAGCAATCAACATGATCAGCACATTCAGAAAAAACACAGTTTAAGAGTGAAGATTGTAGTGAGTAACCAGTCCTTTATAAATGTGCTGGCCACTATCTATTAAAATATAGTAGGCTTAAACTATACATTGCGAATTAATTAAGTTATTTTAAAATAAAATGTACATGTAAGTTAACTCAAACCGGCAGTGTATATATCGAAAGCAGTGAAATCGGACATTCCTAAGCGAAGATATTGAGTTCGTAAGTTCTGGTATTACAAAATTGGAAATTGAGATATCGTGGGTAAAAAGCTGAAAAGACAAAAAAAACCAACAACAACAACAACAAAACAAACAGACCAGAACAATTTGGAGTACATGTAATGAATTAAAAGAGTTGACATGAGATTAGGAATTAATGTTTTCTGCTGTTTCAGTGTGCATGTTCTCATCGTTGATGGTTTGGTGGACTGTCATGTAGATGTAAGCGTGATCCTAAAAATGCCTTTCACATTGACCAAAACTAATTACAAGACCTCTTCTACATTGAGGCTGGCTTTCCCTTTTAAAGGGAATTTTTATATAAAATGTATGCGCAAAAAAGGATGAGACTTACAATAAGGAATATACAATCTACTAGTTGGCCACTAATATTTGGATTTTACAACCAATTTGGTGCTTTTTAAATATTGTAGGTGCTATGAGGATTTAAACTGATATTTACCCAGGCCATCTGTTCCAACACTAGACTATGCCATAGTCGAATTTTGATAAATAAAAACATGTTATTAATCATGATGAACGCATTCAGTTGAACTCGAAATTATACATCAAAGTACTAGTATAAAATGGTTATGAAAAAGTATATTATAATTATATTAGTGACAGTGAAAGTAAAGTATACGTAGGCTTATATTATTGAATGAATGCAACATAAAAATCATCATAATGGCATAATTATAATGGCACGTCAATAATGAACAATTCTGATTTTAGAATCTACACGTTTATTAATCGCAAAAGCCCGAGTTAAAAATACTTGGGAAACTAACAACTAGAAGGAGTACGGTGACTAAAAAGATCAGATGTAAAAATCTATAAATTGTGCACAAATTAATTAAATCAGAGTTTTAAATTTAAATACAATAGCCAGAGTATGCACAATGGGCAAGTGGACTACGGAGAAGTCTAAATACGGGACTCTTCTGCAAACAATATTAAATACAGCTAAAAATAGTTTTTACACTGTGGCCAATCAATGACATTCCGGGGAAAGAATCGTAATTTTGGTCGCCAAATACGCCGTTTTACATATTACAGAGCCTTTTTTATTTAAAAAAAGAAGAAAAAAGAAAGAAATTGGCATTTTCCCTTTGGGGTTATAACAAAACACCCTAAATAGGGACTTCTGTGATGAAAGGCAGTGTTATTTCGGCACAAATACATTGAACATTATCATCAGACTAATCATCATTTTTCTCATAAGATTTTAGACAGTAACGTATATGAGAATATGCCCCTCCCTTTTTGTCGTGGCGTGGATCTTTGTGTGGATCCTGGATCCTGGATCCTGGAGCTCAAACGCCAAATGATGACGCTTCCATTGCATTATTGGTAATCCCTTCTTGCTCTGGTCGATACGTGTCTGTACGATCGCCTGAACAGCAACCACACACAACCCCTGCACACCAAAGACCACATCCCCTCTTGAACCGGGCATCATTTGCTGAAACGTCGATGACACTTGCCGAAAGAGGGCGTGATTCTTTCAGACGTTTGATCTCATCTTCCACCTGCAATCACAAGATAAAATACATGGACTATCTTTAATAATATGAAATGTTCTGATGTGATTGGGCGTGAGGCGCTAAATGTTACCGTCTACGTCTGAAGGTGTGGGTACACCCGTATAATTATATCACTGACTACTAAATTCCACCCCAAATTATTTGAATATGTAGCGATACATTTCTTCAAGAGCTTCTGAAAGAGAAACCACAAAGGTACAGTCCACACAATGTTTTGTGTGGTTTCTCTGAGACCTACTGAGTTAGAATCTGTGTGATACTATTATGGCACCCTTAAGCATAAAAAATGACCTCAAATTGACCTTGCAGGGTTAAACAGGTATCAAAGTATATCAAACTATTCGTCTAGGTAAGGTGCAGAAGGTATATGCCGTAACAGGTCAAAGGTCAAGTTGTAAAGTGGTCAAACATTAAAGTTACTCCGATTTTCATGGAAGTTGTGTCCAGTCGTTCTACACAAAAGTTAAGAGTTAAGACAAAAATCATTAGGGGTTTCAGAACCGGACACAGACGCCCACTCAGTATAGCAGACCAGTTCCCTTAATCGGTAAGCCGATAGACTCTGGGGCGAAAGTGCTTGACAATAAGAGTTTTTGACTGCCCATCTCGTGGTAAAATTGAGCTGGATTGAAAAGTACTCTTGGCAAGTACTTACTGATAATTGTCCCGGTCTGTCCTGCTCATGTATATGGTCGAATCCAACCAAAAGTGTCCACGGGCCAAAAATAAAAGTCCGAAATAAGAATGTCTCCACAATTTTTTCCTTTTGCCCATTGATTGATGACATATTGGCCTTATAGGAACCAAAAGTGCCATTACTAATCTTGAAAAATAAATCCAGGACGTGTGATAGTAAATGTGATATCAAAACCCAATGTTACCTACGAATACCACTAGGATGCTTTCACTATCGCAATACTAATCAACCTAAAACAAATGGAATATTCCCATTAACGCTTTTTTTCTTGTAATGTAGACCACAGGGTGTCAGGAAAATGCTAACTCAACCAGAAAATATTTGTTTTATTTTTATAACGCGATCAATATGATCTTAGTCAATTTATGCTAGTTTATTTTTGAAAATGAAGTTTAGGTCAGTTTCTGTATTTTATTTATCAAATGAGTATGAATCAATTTACACATTGTATAAGAACGAGTACGATATATGTTTTCAAGAATATTAGGAATAATACGCATACACCTATCGCTTTATACAATGAAAAGGTGAAGAAACCCGGGTATTCGTAGGTAACATGAGCGATTTAACAATATCTATATTGAGTTTATAGGTTTAAATTTTGCTATTATGGTAATGAATTAATAAAATGGTAGTTTTAGATCCCTTTCAGATGGTACGTCCAAATGAATAAATGCTATTACCTTAGATCAAAATTTTTTGATGCTTTTAGCAAGATTTTGACCACTTCATTTTGATATACAAGTAGTTAATCAGCAATTTTACATAATAAATAATTGTTGAATGAATCCGTATATGGGTAATAATAGTGTCCTGGGGTACCGCTTAAAGTTTTGACAATTAATTTCCATTGGTAGGGACACTTCATTACACATGTCATGTATTATGCTGTATTCGTAAGTAACATTTCAGTATTTGTAGGTAAGAATTAGACTTTTGGTGGATATCGCAATCAAAACTTCATTTTATAAAGCACTTTGAATGCATTATTTTCTTTATGTGCGTTTATTGATACTTTAGACCCTATCATGTATTAATAATGTCGGTTCACAACGGTTGAAAGAGGATTGAAGTAAGAAACAAAGGCACTAAAGTGACTTTAATTTGCTTAATTGCACACAAATCGCTTAAAACCGTTATTGCAGACTTGTGAAGTCCATCTTGGAGTCAGTTACGTCTTGTGGCCTTTCGTTTGAGGGCAACTACAATTAGCTTTATACCAGGGTCCATCAATGTGTTGTCTAGATCATGAGACAATGAGAACAGTCTTTTTTCCATGGTATTCGTAGGTAACCTTAGCGAAAACGTCAAAAGTTACCTTCGAATAAATCAATTTGTACACAAATTACTAAGAAACCAGAAGGTCGGTAAACATTTAAAATGAAGCACACATGACAGTTGACAAATCCAAGTATTTATCCCTTCTAATCTTATTTGAATCTGATTTTTCTTTTAAATGAGCAGACCGTCGTCTATTTCAGTACATATTTTTCACCAATTAAGCCGTATTCAGTTTTGCATGGTGGGCATGTATGTGAATTCGCAACTTTCATTGACATATGATTTGATAGCAAACATACAGGCCTTCGTTATGTACCAATATGGGCATTGGCATGAATGGCGGTGTTTCACAATACTGTCATGATGTCAAAGTGTATTCGTAGGTAACATTCGGTTACCGAAATTTACCTACGAATACTTGCTTTTATTGTTGACATCTCAGAAATATTTAAACGCAGGTTATTGAAACTTGGTAGAAATAAAGAGTGTATTACCCTGCACCTATTGCTTAACTATTGTTTACTATTCTCTCACTTTGTGGAAATGGCACAGCTTTTAACATGTATTCGGAGGTAATGCATATTTTTACCAAACCTACCTTTGTGCCATTTAGAATTTCTGGCAGCTAAACACAATAATAAAGATGTCCGAATGCAATGCATTTCAGTATTGGACATATCAAAGCTTGTATCAATTGCGCATTTATTAGTGATTTCTATTTTTTAAAGATATATCTAGTGCTATAAAAAATTGTATTCGTAAGTAATTTAAAAAATACCACTCAAAAAATTATCACAAAAAATTCATAATTATGTACAAATATGTGAAAAATTGAACAGGCAATCTTTGAATACACACCTTTCAGGAAATCAATTTAGATTCAATCCAATGACTTCTTTTCATAACTGATTTAGATGTTTTTAAAAATACTTTAAGAAATATTTTGAAAAAATGGGTAAAAATAGCAGGTTTTGGGGTCTCTGTGTCTAAGTTTTTCACAGAAGGGGGTCTTATTATATATGGCGCGAAGCGTATGATCAAGGCGAATAAACACAATACAAAAACGAATGCCAATTGATTAATACTTTTAAGTTATGGCCCTGAACATGCCGTGTACACTTTTCGTTGGATTCGACCATATAGATCGGAGCGGGCCCTAAATGATGCTCACTTGTTTATAAGAAGTCTTTGTCAAAGACTACTCGCGATTTAGGGGGGCACAAGCCGCGAGTCAAAAACCGCGATGCCCCACGTATAGCGAGCGAAGCGAGCAGCGGTGTTTTCCAAAAGTGTGTGGTTTCCAGTAGTGCGTTACGGTTACTGCCTCTTTTGAGGTTTTGAGCAAAAAAATGGGATGATTTTGCCACATTAAGTATCAAATTTGGCCCAGAAATAATCATCGGAAAAATAAAAGTTATACCTCATCTTAAAGGTAAAGGTTTATATATTATTATTTTTCCATTGCTATTTTAATTTTCAGACTCTGATTGGGACTGGGAGTGAATGAACTGGGTCATTGATTATAGCACTCGCTATTTTTTTTGACCAGTCATTTCATCAATTTTCCTCATTCCGATTTCTAAACCAAATTGTAGTCATCTATAAAACATCCCAAAGTAACATTCTTGCTATTCAGTTTTGATATCTCTACTTCAGAAATAAAATTACAAGTTGTAGAAAACCTAAATTTACGACTAAAATTTGTATTTTTCAAAAATTTCTTAATGAGTCTAGCTTTCATAGCTTGTTTAATTATTTTCAAAAAAATTAACTTTGCAAGATATGGTGCATATCTTCGCTACATGTGCATACTCGAATTTGGGGATTACGATCAGCCAATTTCGAAATATCAATTTTTAGACGGTATGGTCAACACTTTTTAAGCTTTTACACGATTCAGAGATACGGTCAATCGCGTAACATTTCTTTCAATTCTATGTTACTTATTTGACAAAGTGTCAAACGAAATTCGCCCTCATAAGCCACGACAAGGCCCGGTTGCTTGTGTACTTTGCTACTCACAATCAAATGACTGCAACTGGTTAAATTCCTGATTTTCCTGGCAAGAAGACACGGAGAAATTTATATTTCACGCCCGGCCATGTGTTTACGTTTCATGAGGTCATGGGTCAATCCGGCAAATCGAGATGTACACACTTGGAGAAAACTGCGGTTGTATATCCCGTTTGGAACATGATTGACCAACGATGTTATGAATGTTAGAAGCTGTGGTCAGAACAGGGCCAGTGTTTCATATTTCTAGGCAGAACAAACCAAGGGCAAAATTAACAATTTTAGAACAAGAATGGATATCGTCAGCCTACTACGATAATTGCCTTACTTTTTTTTTTAATTTTGAGAACAAAAGTACAAAATAGGCCAATGGTTTAACGATGCATTTGTAAATCATATGATTCACCAATCTTTGCTCAAGAACAAAATAATGATTAGGCCTGGCGGGGGGGGGCCCTATCATTTTCTTTGGAAGGGGGTCCCAAATATACAGAAGGGTTCAAAAATTTTAAGGATAAAAAATATGGGGGGGTCATAACATTTTCGATGACCAAAATGTAGGAGTCACAAGATGACAGATAGGCCTAGTGTGGTTATTTCATTCAAAAAGATTGATTTGAATGATTTCAATACAATTTTAGCCTGTTTATGGGGTAGGCTTAAGGGGCTGTGCAATTTACCCCCCGGGGGGTAAAACTTCCAAATGCCTCGCCAAAATCGCTCCCCCCTCTCGGCCCGCCAAAATCGCTTCCCCCCCTTGTCGGCCCGCCAAAATTCTTTGCCCCCTCAGCGCTCCGAGCAGGAAAATTTAAGCGTTTCCGTACTGTTTTCCCAAGCCATTTTAGAGTGTTTTATTAAAAAGGCGCCCCATGAATGCGTGCCAAAAATCGCTTGGGGGGAATTGCTTGCCCCCCTTTGGCTCGCTATTTCTTGCCCCCCCGCCAATTTTACCCTCCCCCAGGGGTCATAATTATTGCACAGCCCCTAAGGTGTAGGCCAATCAGCGGAGGGGGTCATAATTTTTTGTTGCCGAAAAAAGGGGTCGTAATTTCATTGCCGCCGACTTTTTTAAATTTCGACCACCCTCCTTCCAAAAGCAGTAAAACCTTTGTGTTGGATCTAATACAAAATTTGTATTTTATGAACCGACATATTGTCATGGGAAGTTACCGGTATTTTGTGTTTTTGTTATTTTGTATTTTAATCAGAAGGCCTATTAGACTATTTTCGGATCCCTTTTGTAGGCGTAGATCCTGGTGGGATGGAGGATAAATCCCACTAATATTTTGCCAGGGTAGATGTTCCATACAATCACCCTCCCAATGTTGACGCCTGTATGTGGGTTTCTGCCAGGGGTTTCTGACCAAATTAACCTCATTGGCCATTTTAGCTAGCCCCCAAAGTGCAAATTTTTGCACGCTCAACGCGAATTTATTCCACTTTTGCATCTAGTAGGCCTATGTCACAAGTACAGGCTGAGTCAAAAAGAAGTAAACTCATGTTTGAGGGGCTGTAACTCGAGATCTGCAAGGAATCTGCTAAAAATAAAAACACCACTGGAAAGAGCAAATTCTATACGTTTAAATGAAAACAAGAATTGTTGCAATTGCTTACAGCAAACAAAAGTTATACTCATTTGAATACAACCACCCATTTTTGTAGTTGCACACGGTTTCACTTCTTAAGTAGGGGCCTACCTATTATATTGACTGGTAAGGGCGATATTCAAATGAAATAAAGTTCTGTGGCAGGTGTGGTTTCGATCAAAAATTCCTACATGTTAACGGGCTCTTTTCAATATAAATTTTATTCATTGCACTACATTATAATAAAACGTGCGAAATGACAACATGGCAACCATAATTTACCGCACGGGAGCGCACGTTTCTATCGACGAAGTATCATGAAACTAACAGTCCCACTGAAGTCCAGCGTGTTTGTCGTCTCCAATTTCCTACAGCTAACCGGGTTTTATGTAAGGGAGCAGTATTTAAGAATGTGAACAAACTCAATGTGCATGGGGCACTAAGGAACAGACAGCCGGAAGCTTCTGGCTGACCACAAACTGCTAGATCACAAGTGAACATTGCCAGAGTCAGACATGCGTTACAGCAAGACCAAAGATCAGCTCAATCATTTACCCAACATTCCCCAATGAAGCTTCTGCCGGATCGTTCGTAAAGACTTGAATTGGTATCCCTACAAACTATAGTACCGCGATGGACTTTGTTGAATATTAATTAAAAGCAAAAGTTGTCTTTTCAACAATAAATCCTGTTAGCATGGTTAGCACTTAGTTGACTCGTCGAAATTGAAACGGGTAATGATCAATCAGCCGTGTGCAGCTACAAAAATAGGTGGTTGTATTCAAATGAGTATAACTTTAGTTTGCTTTACGCAATTGAAACAATTCCTCTTTTCATTTAAACGTGTAGAATTTGCTCTTTCCAGTGGTATTTTTATTTTTAGCAGATTCCTTGGAGATCTCGAGTTACAGCCCCTCAAACATGAGTTTACTTCTTTTTGACTCAGCCTGTAGCTACAAGTTATCTTCTAGTATTTTTTTGCTTATAATGCTGTCGCCAAAAGGTGCTGGATTCACCGTATAGGCCTACTTCAAAAAAAAAAAAAAAATTCCAACCCCCATCCCCCAAATGTCAAAAAGAAATCTACACCACTGCGTATAGGCATGCGGGGGAACAAGTTGATATTTTTAGACGGGGTGGAGGCTCGAGACTTGAGAGTTAGTCTCCTTCACAATCGGTTTATGCTGTGGTTTATGTCGTTCTAAACACACGTCGTTCGTCCTTACAATATGCAGTCTGGACTCGAAACTAAGAGAGTAATTGGTGCATACCATGGAGCTTTTAATAAATGGACCTCACGCAATACAATCGGAGTTTGTTTTCATTAGCAACGGAGACAAAATAGGGGAAATTACACATTGGCACTTTTTTTTTTCAGGATTCATGTTATTTTATATGAAGGGTATGTATGTCTTCTTGTCAAAAAAAAAATAAAAAAATTTCCCTATGTCAAGGTCATGACCCAAGAGAATGTACCCTTAATCTCGCTATAGGTAATATAGGTACACGGTCTGTAGCACAGACTAGTTTATGAGGTGTGTCTTGCATTTGGACCATTAGTGGTCAATCACGTTTTGCAAAGCTCGATGATCGTATGTAATTGTGCTATAATTCCGTGGCTTTATTTAGCTGAGGAAGTTTCTGCAATCTTAGTGATATGACACGATGGTATACTTATGCTTAATATTTTATTTATTTTTGACGTAAAAAATCGGCTTTGCTTCGTTGTTTTACTTAAAATAATGTCGACCACGTTGTATGAGACGATAGATGCACGACAGCGGTTAAAAAAAATACCTTCATTCTCTAAATATTCACCTCGGCCAATTTCTGCTTTATTGCGTTGTTTTCGTCATGAAGAGCTTCAATCTGACCCTGGCTGTTCACCTTATCACGCGATTTGGTCTTGTTACCAGTGGTTAACGTCGGTGGGCCGTCTGGGTATTTGTAGACTGAAATGATCTGAAATGATTTGAAACAACACAAATCAAATAAAATGAACAACTTTATTTTCGCAATTTGCACTGCATAGGGAATGGAGTTTGTTAGCGGGAACTGGGCCTGTCAGTTACTATATCGGTCAGTGGCGTAATCCTATGTCGTAGCATCATATTATAGTCACTGACTACACGTTGGGACAATTTGTTATTTTCGATTGTAAAAACAAGCAATAGAAGTTGAGATTCCCGGGTTGAGATTTTGAAAACGCATTGCTTCAATTTAAAAGAAACGCGCTGTAAAAACAACAAATTGTAATTGAGATGTTGGCAACGCTTTCGATAAAGAACGCATTGCTCTCATCTCAACAAGCCATGACGTTCATAACTTATTACGGAAATGCGTTGCGAAAATTCACCTGATTAGAACATATCTACAAATTCAAACTCACAGCCTTTCCACAACGCGTTGTCGCAATGCATTACAAACTTAATGGCGATAGCTCAAAGTTCATAAAGCGTTCTTCAACGCAATAAGCCAGCAAACACAAAACGTTTTTAAAATATTATAAACAGGATACATTTTGGGTTTTGATTTGGTAAAAACATTTTGTCATGTAAACGTTTTAAACCTTTAGAATGAAAACTGACCACAGCAATATTATTAAAATGATTTCAAAATTTTATTAAAAAATGTGTTTTTGCAGTCATGTTTTACCAAATATTTTGTCAACACATAAATAGCATTATCTTAGAATAATATTTGCATTCAGTTATAAAAAGAGTTTTTTAAGATTATGAAAGCGATTTGTATCCTAAATATACTTTTTATATAACCCGACGTTTAAACATTTTCTGGCAACCTTTTATATGTTTTTGCGAATGACGTCGAAAACGTTTTGTGTTTGCTGGGAACATCTTCAGACAATGCCGGTTGAGCCGGTTAAAGCGCTCCGATGAATAGGGTAGAAGTTTCATTTGCTTATTATATACATTTACCGCTTCGTATTAATATAGGCTACATCATAATGTTCATGAACTTGAAGCTATGACATTTTCGTTTTGGGTTTATGCATGTGTGTTATTTTTTCTTCTTTTTTTTCTTTTTAGGGAAAGGAGCATAGGCGTAGATCCCGGGGATGGGGGGATAAATCCCGGGATAAATCTCCCCAATATTTTATCAGGGGATGGTCCATACAATCATCCCCCCCCCATGTTGACGCCTGTATGTGTGTTTATTTATTCCACTTATGCACCAAATTTCATCAGTTTAGCTTCAATTTGGCGTGCGCTTCTGTCACCAAAAGGTGCTGCATTCACATAATACTTAAACGAAATTTTTACCCCTCCCCCTCCCACCCCCACCCCCATGTCCAAAAGAATCTACGTTACTGGAAAGGAGACAAAATTAGAACATACCTTTGGAACAAATACAATTATCAATGTAATCGTTGTACAAAATATCAGAACACAACTGGTAAAGATATAGAGTATGGCTGGATCATTATTAATGACGAAACTGACGGATACCCCAATGGTACATAGAACTATCACGTTATACACACTAATGCCAATAAGCTTGCTGTCATTCAGTGCAGATATGGTCACCTGGTAAGCAAATGATGAGAATAGTGATAATAATAATAATAATAATAATAATAATAATAATAATAATAATAATAATAATAATAATAATAATAATAATAATAACAATACTGGTTAGATGCGATATTTCGTAATTCACTGGAAATGAGTGCCCGCCACGCTAAGACAACGACATACCTGCCGCGTTTCCCAAGCCAGAAACGCCCCAAATATCAGCAACAAAGCTTTATAGCTGTATAATGCTGCCAACCAGTAGATTTGGTGCTTACAAGAACAGTATTCGTAGTATGGTATCAGTCGCTGATTTGGTACTTGTGGATCGATCTGTGTATAAAATAGGTGCATAGCATTTAATTCAGTAGACTGGCTTGGTGTGAGTAAATTAATTTGGTATGTGTTTACTGCTAAAAGCTATTTCATAAAAGATGGCAATCCCCATTTTAGAATTACCAAGATTTTTTTCAGAATGTTCATTGTATTGCAACATAAGGTGCGTGTAACAGAATGAGCTATAATGGAAGATTTATAAGTTTGGTATAAAAGAGAAAAGCAACCGATTTCCGGTGCAGATCTCATAAATATTAAGTTGGCTGTGATGTTGGCTGTGTTCACAAAGTTGAATACTTGGAATCAGTGAATTTAGAGTTATAGTGAAGGTACTATAATAGATATATTCAGCCTCTGAAAGAAGGAGGTATTTTGGGGTCATCCCGAAAAGAAAGATGTGTTTTTGTCTTCGTCGTCATGCTGATAACTGATTCAATAAGCTTTTAAAATAGGACACAATGGGACGATATGGAGAGTTAATTGACGAGTAACGATTGAACAGTAAAGCAGCATCATTGTGAATGCCAAAAGATTCATATTGCCGTGAAATTACAAACTTGGAACAGGAGATTATTTCAGAGTCGTCCGGAACAATAAACACAGCTCCTTTGTAGGGAGGAATTGACTTCCGGCAGAGAAACCCTAAATCCGTGTATTCTCTTCTAGAAACACCAACTTCCTACAAGACACCACCAACATCGTGGATTGGTATAGAAGATCAGATAGTCAGTATCGCTGGTGACAGAACAGGATTCTCTAAAATTTCGATAAAAATCGTGATCTTTGTTGAACAATTTTGAAGTAGGTATGGAATCTCTACTCAGGGCCATCCCACTAAACGGAGAGAAAATTTGCCTTATGATGAACGTGTTTGTTTTTTATGAGACGAAGAAGAAGTTGAAGATGAATTGCATTTTCTCCTAAAATGCAGCTTCTTCGATGATCTTAGAGCAAAATATTTCCCCTCCTGTTTGGACTCGAGGCCAACAATGGCAAATTTCATTCGTTTTATGACTTCATCAAATGAACACACTTTAAAAGAACTTGCTTCATACTGCCATTATGCACTGCTTACCAGATACAGTATTGAAAAAAATGACTGACTTTGTTTGTATGTGTTTCTAAAATTGGAAAATATTGTAATCATTGATTTTATAGATGTGAAAAGGGCCGGTGGCCTATATTTACAATGCAATAAAACTCTCCTTTTGGGGAGGCTGAAACTGAAAACCATCCCACTATGGACCACTCCAAAATGGTACTTATACTTCGAAGGCATTGATACCTGTACCCCCAACGCCATTATTGGCACCACTTTGGCAGCAGCAGTTCCCAGTTTGGCTTCGGATCGTCCTGGGCGGTATTATATTGAATACTTCGGCCAGAGTGAGGCCGATGTATATTCTCTCATACCTAAATCTTCATGATCTTTGATATATTACAATACGCTTTAAATGTCCGTCAATAATTATTTACTATTTGGAGCAAAAAAATCTAAATTAGACATCGAACTTACAATTTTATACAGTTCACGCGTGTCGACTCTCATCGGGTCGATTATATGCCACACAGCAAGAACACAGACATCGATAAGTAATAACACGAAAACCATGAGGAATAGTTGCTGGTCTTTTATAATCTGTAATATCAATATGAAAAGTATTGTTTCTATTGTAAAGATTTGTAAAATAGCTTAAAATATGAGCATTTACCTATATTGTCATAATTCATTAATCATTCAATTTTTCCCAAAATGTTAGCTGCGACGCACTTGAACTGACTCTTTAATCTTAACCCTTGCCCCGCAGAGCAATTTTTGGAACACAACCCTAGTTGTGTATTATAATGAAACACCATATAATGTTATATTTGGTACATGTGTATTGCTATGACTATGAGTATCCGCTATCCAGTGATACCATAATATTGTTATCGTTAAATACACAATACAAAATAGATGTTCGGCTAAAAATCCCACTAACACCCGATTTTCACCGGTTTCTGCTATATGCGAATGGGAATAACTATTTTAATTACATACTCAAATCCCTTAGAATGATTTCATACGAACGACAAAAATAAAAAGCATGGATTTTACTTTACAAACCCATGATTGGCTTCATTCTTTCCCTAATGTCGACTTAGATGATCGGTAACCCTGGGTAAGATGGGTGTTTTAACACTTTTATTATTATTTAAAATGAACGCAGAGGATGGCTCTACGATTCGCGTACGTTATTTGGGTGTAAACAAAAGCGTTTTATTATATTTTAGTTAAGCATATTGCTGGAAGTATGCTTTTTTACAACCTTTTGATAATAAAAAGAAAGAAGGGTAAGGCACTGCTGCATAATTTCGCCTTTGTCCTTTGGGGCCACCACAAAACCATCTATGCTTGGCCACTAGAAGCTTAATACTTGTCAAGTACATGGCGCTTGAATGGATATGTCTGGATATTTTTAACTGACTATTGATTACTCTGTTTGAGGTAGGATTACACCTGGAATATCTTAAGTGTTATTAACAACTACAAGTGCTTGACCCAATTAGAGAGCGTACTTTTGACAAACCGCTACAATATATAATGGCCAAGTCTATCCAAGTGTGGGGGAAATGTGCAGGGGTTGCCTAACCTTTCCCTCTGAGGAACAAATCAAAATTTACCCCGATCACAGGGCCAAAATAGTGTAAAACCAATTTTTTGGAAGCTCGAAGACTTAACATGTACAAAATGATGCAAACCGGGGATTTTTCGTGTTTGGCCCCGATTGTTTTTTATTTTCCCCTCACCCACCCGATCAAGAAAGATGGCTACGACCCTGGCCTTTTACCGTGTATAATACGTCAATTTGACAGGTGTGCTTGAAACATGAAATGGTCATTTGTATAGTTAACGTGGTAAATACATTGCAGCAAAAATGAGCATAGTATCTTTGTCTACTTGCTCTAGTAGGACAAAGTTGTATCATACGTACCACTCTTTTTGGAGTTTTAAATGCTGCTATCTTGTGCACTCGCCATGTTTTAGAGAACATTGAACCGAAAGCTAACACAAATCCCAGTGACAGGAGCCACACTCGGAGCTGGAAACAATCACATGACAAGAGTACGAAAACAATATAAGGGATATTAAGTACAGATTTTCATTTTTTTTTTTTTGACAATTAACCCAGAACCAGCAACAGAAATGCCATATATACTTCTTGTGTGTTACTTATTAAGAAAAATCTTTAGCCAATCACTGTTGTACAATCCCAGAATTCTGAGGTCAAAATTTATTTTAAAATATTCCTCTGGTCACAAGGATTCAGAAAAAAATATATTTTGAGTCTGCGGTAATGTTATTCAAATTGTCAATCAAATGTCATCAAAACTTAAGGAAATTGTCTGCTTTGAGTAGTTGTTGACCTTTGACCTTTTCGGTAGTAACTAGAGATTGATGTCTATCTGTGACGTGTCGTGTCAAAAGGAAACACAATAGCCAAACATCAGCACGGGGTGATTTTTTTCACAATTGGGTTTGTTGTGAATTTGTGATGTTATTAATGTTTAAAATATTGTCTGAGAGTTTCAGACCGGAATATAACTGGCATCTTGTATTTTTGAGACATTTTTCAAGGTAATTCCTACTCTCAACATTGCCAATAATATTTTTAAAGGCCGATATCTCAATTTCCAATTTTATAATACCATAACTTACGAACTCAATATCTTCGCTTAGAAATGTCCGATTTCATTGGGGAAACGTCGTTGTGGATCAAAATATCTCTATATTTAAGATATGTAAAAACCTCAAAATTGATAAGCTGCCCACAAGTGTCTCCTTTTGACATATACTTTTTTGAGCAAACGAATAGCAGTCAATAGCGATATAACGTTTCTGGATGTGCCACTGTGTCTGCTTTCTGGTATCCCTTTTTGTTTTTCTATCAGACTATAATATTTGACAGAGTACAACGTAGTTACAAAACATCAAGGTCCGTATGTACAAAACAAGTTAGATCTAACTGTACACCTGGTCTATTACTATGGAGATTAGTCCTACGGAGAAGAAAGTTTTGTAAGTAACATACCTTATTCTATTATTATTGTATATCCTGTTAAGAGCAAATACATGTAGCTTAATATTAGATGTCTGCAATTTAATTTGTGGACTTTGCTAGTGGTAAAGGAGGAAAAGAACCTGTACATATTAAATGGATCTCTCCCTAAGTCTAACCTCCACAGTTATACTAGGTCTAACTTGTTTTGTTTATACGGACCTTAGATTTTACCTGACATAATTGAGCTTCCACTGCTAATGAAACCAGATTGGAATCTAGGCCACCGACAAAAATAGTCGCATACACCAAAACACTCCCAAGTATGATCAGGTTGTTAAGATTGGGACTGGACATTTTAACAAATCTGGAAAGATATACCAAATACATTATTTGATCTAATATAACTAATATCACTATATAAAATCAATCAAAATTACAATCCATGATATTTTCAGAATCTGCAAATAAATATGAGGAAAGATGACATGAAAATGGAACTTGAACACAAAATTATGTTCTCACGTTACGACGTGATTGCAATTACCAAGTACTTTCCTGTGTATGGTGTATTCAGAAATATGATAACGGACATTAATCATTATATTGGTGCTTGATAGTAGTTGTTACTGGTGGTAGATAGTGTATTGGTGGTTTTTGTGGCTTATGTGTCATTTTTGATTCCATTTAAAAACATTTAGACGACACTTCCTTAAATCACGTCGTCAACAATCACCCTTCGTGAATCAATCCTTCTTCAATTCACTAAACCTAGTCCAAGATGTGTTAGAGACTTACTCCAAAACACCTCGGTATTTATAACAAAAGAAATATCGGACAAATTGTCACACACTTGTTGTACGTGCACTTGTACTTTCTAGATTGGATTATGGCAATGCACTTTTGTTTGGATCCACCAGCTCAGATTTACAACGTCTACAACGCATACAGAACTGGGCGGTCAAGCTTATCCACCGTGCACAGAAGCGAGATCACGCCACACCTTACCCTCAGGAACTTCACTGGCTACCGATTCGTGAACGCACCTTCACCTTCAAAGCTTTTCAAGATCATGGTTTACATCTTTTAGTGTTTACACAGACTTGCTAAAGGCTATTTGTTATCTTGCCTGCATTTGTATCATCCAGCACGATCAAGTCTCCGTTCAGCATCTCGTTCATACCACTCGACTAAGTGTACCAAATACCAGACGCCATTTTCATACTGCTTCAAATCGCACTTTCTCATATCATCATCATCATCAGTCGGCTGCGGAGCAGGCGACTACAAGCTTTCTCCAAATGCGATCTTGGGCAAGCGAAACAATTTTGTTTGGCTGCAGAATCCCTTCAGTATCTCCCAGGAGGTGCTGGACATACTGTAAGTACAGTGTGCGCGGCCGTCCCGGTTTCCTCTTCCCATGTGGTGGAATATAAAGCGCATATTCTTTCACAGGCTCACCATCTTCAAGACGCAGTATATGGCCGAGAAATTTGAGTTGATGAATCTTGACTCTGGCAACCAGTGGAGTGGTGTTGGTCAGGTTGTAGATGGTTTCATTTGGATCCTCCTCAAAATGTGTATTTGCTGAGCACAGCTGCGACTTTCTCATAATTATACTGCTCCCAAAATATGGAATGCTCTTCCAAAGTCTGTCAGAAAATCTGATTTCATATTCTCTTTTAAGAAGTTTCTCAAAACTCAGCTATTTATGCATTAATTGCCTTTTTATTCCATTGTTCCTGTTGTTGTTTGTGTTTCCAAGCGCATCGTTCTTGATGTAGATGCGCTATATAAATGCTTATAATGTAATGTAATGTAATGTAATGTAATGTAATGTAATGTAATGTAATGTAATGTAATGTCATGTCATGTCATGTAATGTAATGTAATGTAATGTAAAATGAACTTTCTAAAGAGTGGTGGCGTTTAGCGTATCATGTCCACTCACATATTTCCTATCTTCCATAACAATAGCGTATCAGCATGATCAGTGGCAGTACCATGAATGGAATTGCAACATATTGAAAAAAGTTGACGAAAAACCCGGTTTGTCTTTGTCTGCCAGTTACAAAATATATATGAAAGAATTGAATAAATTTTATGTAATATTTATATTGTCAGCCGACAACCTACCTTTGTTCCCTGTATCTCAAATTGAAAGCTAAAAAGAAGAGCGCCATCAGGATTCCAATAATAGCTAAGGTACTCATGGCTGCATATAGGGCTACACTGATCCCTTTATGAACATTTAAAACCTTTATGACATCCTTAGGAGTGTGATCCAACGGTACATGTCCTCCTGGTGAAAGAAATTTATACCAATTCCAGCATTTTATATACATTTCAAAAGTTAATTTGATATAACACCATGAAATAACTATAAATGGTTAAAAGATTAAGGGGGAGTATGTGACTTACATTTACACAACTAGGCAAAAGGCACTCACAATTTAACAAAAATGTTTTTCAGAGTATATGACTGAGTTTGATTAATTAAAAAAGCTTAAAGTGGTACTACATCCCTTGATAAATTTGTGATTATTTTGCAGTTTTCTCAAAACATAATAACACACTGGTAACAAATGTTATGTATATTAATTAGAGGCAAGGTATCCAGTTACTACATGCACTACACCGGAATTTCAGTGACTCAAGACAAGCGGTACCGCTAGAATGTACCTCATTTCTTAACACATATAATGAACCACTTGTCTTGAATCACTGAAATTTAAGTGAAGTAATTGGATCCTTGCCCCTATAATATACGTAACTTTTGTTACCAGTGTGTATTGAATTAAACATAAAACTGATCAACTGGACTCACATTTATTTGAGAGGCTACAGTATCGCACCTAATCCAAGGTGCATCTTCAGGCCGTCTGATGATCTGGCGGCAAAAGGTCGTTGACCTGTGACAAGGTGGTGTTGCCAGAGGTCGTGGATCTTGAGTTGAACTTCTTAGGAATGTTCTTGATGACAGAATTGTAAGCCCCCGCCAAGTTATGGCGAAGACCTTTTGCCGCCAGATCATCAGACGGCCTGAAGATGCACCTTGGATTAGGTGCGATACTGTAGCCTCTCAAATAAATGTGAGTCCAGTTGATCAGTTTTATGTTTAATTCAATATTGATTAAACCTGGATGAATGACAACTTTCACAAACGTATTACCAGTGTGTAGTTACTTTTTGAAAAAAATACAAAATTTAGTCACAAAATTTATCAGGGGGTGTAGTACCACCTTAAACACCTATCATGATAGACTGCCCTGACTAAAATGGTTTTACCATATACATGAGAAAGTGATTTTTCAAAGCAGGTATGTGTGTTTCTTCATTATTGCTAGACCATTAATTGACCAGCCTAAGTTACTCACTTGCCTTTTGGTTACCACAAATTTTCAACTAAACACGCGTCAAATAATCAAAGTCGTCCAATATTTCTTTTATAGGCCCATTCAGCTGTACCAGATTAGGTGTAACCAAATTAAAATTGTTCATCAATTGCTTAAAAGTGAAGAATAAGTCATTCAAATTGTCATACGATAGTTCGTATTTTTGATATGAAAAATTTGGCAAAAACAAAAACAGCAGTATTGACAAAGTTGAAGCCCCATTCAAATACATCATCATGCAGTTATTGTTAACTACATGTATGCACACAACACAGGGGTACTCACAATAGGCAATTGAACCCTACTGGTAGCGCTGTGTTGTAGCTATAGGAGATGAACTAGTTAGCGTCATATATGAAAAAGTATAAAAGCTATGATTCTAGTACTTTCTCTATGTTTCAATTACTTATCCTTTTTAAAATATCTGAATTTTCAACCCGGTACAAGCTTTAATAACGGTGGACCATACATTTGTATGAGAAAGAAATATACCACCTATATCCAAACTCCCCTGTTATTCCAAACCGTAATAGGTACAAATTTAGTACTTTCTGTCAATCAAGTATGGTTTATTCTCTACATGTCAATCTTTAAATCATTAGCATAGTCCTTATAATAACGGTGGACCGCCTTGATGAGTAAATGACAGCAAACCAGTGAAAAATACCCCAAAACTCAGTCCGTGGAGCTCCGCCCGTACATGTCAATAGCGTCATTATCGACTGGATTAGTCGACCGTAGCGGACAATTCGATCGCTCATTGGATTAATATTATCACGTGGTAATAAATTTGCGTTGGACAATTGATTACTATAATGGTTTAGTACTGCATATCTCGGTTTAATCTTCACTAAGCGGGTTTATGGCTGTAAAGGTCACGCCGTGGACATAAGTGCACTATGTGTACCTAATTTCTCTACTTAAGGTTATTAATTATTTTAAACTGTTGTGATTTGGTAGTTCACAGCATCTTACGAATGGTAGTGAGCTTTGGCAAACACTGCATTGCTCAATTCATAGCGAGCGTGTAGAAGAATTAAAATATCACAGATATACTTTTATAGGTGCTGCGGTTCTTGAGTTACGTTGTAAAGAGGGCTGAAACACCAACACTTTTGTAAAACATACATAACTCATTAACAACAATAAATTAAGCAAGTTTGCAAAGTATACGATTTGTAGAATGAACTTTTGCAAAACATCAAGTTGTTATTTTTCAATAATATATTGATCTAGATAATTTTTAGGTTGCTTCGGCCAACAATACCTCGTCTACCCCTAAGTTGACAAATTACAGATTCGTGTAAAATGTCTTCTATATCTTTAATACATGGCTTTCAGCTTAACCATTAGTAGGCTGCGTTGGCACATCTATGACAGTAACAATGGTGCCAAAACTTGAATTTTTATGATTTTTACGATACTCCCGATGAGCAAACCACTGTCCCTTTAACTTACTATTTTCTATGGGACATAAAACTAACAGAAGGTAGGGAGCCACTGAAGTAAAGTGCCAATTGTTTTCTTAACCATTGATTTGTAAGGAACAATAATTGGGCTACCAAATGATGGATTTTGCAATCTGGCAACGCAAGTTGTGAAATATTCAAAAGGCAGCTATTTGGATGTTAACATCCGGCTATTAATATACTAACTATTGAACTTGAACTTGAACTTAATGTTCTGCCACTAGCTAAAGAAAATAGAATACTATCAGTAACTTGGTTGAAACATACCTGGCCAAATAAAGTTTCCTACCATCTCAAAAACACCACCTTCTTCGTTATCTGTAAACAATGCCACAGGCCTCTCAAGGAATTCTGAAAGAATGATTGATATGTTATTATCAGGTACGAAGCCGAGGGTACTCAGTTCGGTTTTGATAAGGTAAAAATTAGGTATTTTTTTACACATGTTAATACCATAATTGACGAAAAATGATACATTTATTCCGGTCATTTGTACTGCAAAACCCCATACCCCATTTAACATCCTATTGGTCAAGGCAAATAAAAATAGGTCTGAATTCCAAGTCGAATGTTGATATATTTAAAAATTCAATGTATGTTGTCAAACCGTCCGTTTTTATTCAAGATAATGGTACGAATCATACTTGCTAGACTATCATTTCTCTTCATAAACATGCGCTTGACAATTATGTACTTGACAAACTACCAGTTTGCCTATAGAGCGAATCATAGTATCGAAACTATGCTTATTATTATTAGCTAATGATAAAGATATGCTATGACTATGATATACCAAGGAGGATATTCTAGAGAGGGTACCGTCTAATTAGCACGTATTCACCTGTTATTAAACTAGCGTAATGTCGTTACTTCGGTTCTACTCGACCTATCAGCTGATTACGATACGGTTGATCATCATATACTGTAACAATGTTATTGCAGATTGGTAATTGCAGAACTGTAAAACGTATCCGGTGTTCCACATGGTTCGGGTCTCTGCCCAATTTGTTTTTTTCATCAATTTACATTTGTTCGGTAAGGGGTGATCGTACGTAAACATAACATTATTTACCATTTTATGTTTACGACAGTAACTGACATTCATGATTGGATGTCAACTAATTTCCTCACACTAAATGGTGGTAAAACTGTTCTTGGATCAAACAACAAAACTATTAAGTGTCAAACTGGAATTCAAAACGAGAAAATACATCTCTCTAACTGTACCTCCTTCCATCCTACATATAAATGGCAACGGAGTATCGCATGATATTGTTTTCCAACCGTTGCCGGAGTCAGCAGTCATGAAAACACATTCATCAGCACCGTTAAGTTCACTTCCCGAGGGTATCCACATTCTGTCACTAAATCTTAGGTCTTCCCATTCGTAGATTTGATCAATCTTTTTCAGACCAATAAACCTGCAATAAATTAACACGTTTTTTCTTAAAATCAGTTTTAATTGTGGAGTGTAAGGAGTTGTAAAGTTGCCGGAGTCGGATGAAATATCTTTTTCACTAAAAACCGCTTTTGAACTTTGTTGTACATTTTCTGTGTTAAATGACTCTCTTGATATACCGATAATTCAAAACATTATTCCATAACTGTTCGAAGCAATTGAATTGGGGCTTATTCGTCTTGAACGATGCCTTGTTTCTCTTAAATTCGTGTGATTAACTGGGTAATGTCCATTATTATAATCGCATGCGATTGTTGAGTTACTGCATTAAGGTCGAGAGGTGTAAAATGCATGGTCAAGTAGGATTATGGACAAGTAGATTTATCTTGACGATCCACCAGAGTGCTGATGAATTGAGCTTGGATAAGTCACGAAAATTACACGTAAGTGTTAATTCAATTGCTTGTGTGAATCGGTCAAAATTTACACCAATATTATATCTTGACGAATGTTTCCCAACCGTTGGCACGGGCTTGAATAGCAATTAGAAGGAGGCAATCTCAATCGGGCAAGGACTCTGATACATTGAGTTGTGTTGGGCGATGTGAGTTAGAGTCCCGTTTGCAATGAACTAGCTGCTTATTACCTCGGTTACCCGTATGAACACTTGGGGGGAAATCTTGGTTGTTATGGTTTATTGTGGTATGTATATTGTATGCGCTTATTAGTAGCAAGTCCTTGATTATTGCAAATGTGATGCGCCTCTATTGTTTAGCGTGCATTATTAACTATTGTTATAACTTCAGACTTAGACCGCTGAAGGGTAGTTCGTGAAAGCTAGCGCAAAGGATAACAATGGATATTATTGTGCACTAGAAGTACATAATATCAATAACGCGATTTAACCAAAATGCCACGAAGAACATATGTGACCCCTCGGCACAACTGAGCCCGGATGTCGCCAGTGCCACTATTGAGATATGCTCCACCGAACTTAACAATAAACAATAGGAAACAAAGGATTTATTGACTGTTTTATTGATTTTTCACTACTTAAATGTCAAGTACTATAGACATAATATACATCATTTTAAAGCTAATTTCAAGCAGAATATTTTGGTTGAATATCTCAAAAATGATGATTGGCGACTTCAGGGCTCAGTTGTGCCGAGGGGTCACATATATAGAATTTTATGATAGGACATTTTAAGTGTAAAAACACCATGGCCACGTACCATTTTTGGATGTCAGTGTTATCGCTGCTTCTCTGTACCGTTTCTGTTATAAAGTCATACTCCGTTTCATTTATAATAGCGACTATAGCCGACCCAATATTATTGCAATGCTCGGCCGCGTGCGAATATGTGAGAAATTGGTTTACAAATAAGAAACACTCTTCTTCATGTAATATCCAGGACGAATTAACACAACCGGCTACAGAATAGAAACACACAAAGAAAAATAAAGGTAAACATTATTTATATGCAACCTATTTCCCAAGCTCGTAGGTACATTATTTTGTTTTCAATAATTGTATGCCGAATATTAATCAATTTAAGGCGTACTTCCTATATTTTTTAATATTCATTTTCATAAAACATTGAAATACGTAATTAGAGTGGCTTTTGAAAGTTCCAGGTTCACAAATGATACCCCTTGTAAATGTATTGCAGTAGTGGCCCAGTGAAGTCCAATACTGCCCCCGGGATTGGGCCAATAAATGTTTGCCCACCGGTCTCGTGTGACCAACTCCACTTTTGAAGAAATGGTTTCATAAATATATTTATATTAATATCACTACGTCATACATCACGTATTTAGCATGTTTAGTAGAGCAACAACGTTTCGTGACCAGGTCGTAAACAAAAGAGTTTCTGACGTGCCTGAAGGATACTGAACAAAATATCTTTGGATTGTCCTCTTCAAAGTTCTTGTAATTCTAGGTAGGGTCATAAAAGATCAGATTATTTGTCTGGTCACAAGGAATCGTATAGTTTGATTGCTGTATCTGCAATGTTTGTGGACAGAAGCGTGAAAAAGGTCAACGCACTTTGGACTGGGGCCAATTTACTAATACGGTTAACACTGTCCAATTGAAATTAGACAATTTTAACCGTATTAGTAGATTGGCCCCAGCCAAAGGGGTGTTGACCTTTGACACGTTTCTGCCAATAATACCGTAACTAAACTTCGCAGATACAGCAAATTATTCGTTGGTTCACCTCAAGTTCGGTTGTGACATCGGTGCTTTATCGCGGTTGCACTATAGCGTGCCGACAAACCGCCACTTTATGTGTTTGCCTTAGTATGAGAACCCATATCCATTCTGCAGGCTTTTGTTTTCAACTGTTGAGCTGATGTACTTTGCTTGAAGACACCTATAATGGCAATGGTATGTCCTGTGTGAATGAGGTAGACTGAAATATGCCTACATTTCGGGCCCTATTCACAACAGTCATACCACTAACTATAGGCCTACAGATGTTATTGCTTTTTATTGTGCTCAAAGTTATGGTAATTCCAAAGTAGTCGGAAATTTCATTTTTGATGTGTTTTACTAATACATTTATTACAGTAACCTTGTGTGAAATGATACCTTGTAATTGTCGGATTTGTATAATTCCTACACGGTCACCATCGCGAAAACTCACAGGACCCTGTGAAAATAACACGCGACAAATTAATTTATGTATTGTGTTGTTCATCTCGTTCATTTTAGGCACCACATTTAGTCAGGAGGGTGAAAGTGCATAGGAACAATGCCGGAAACTACGTCACGCTATTGTTCGACCTAGGCTACATATTTTTTAACGCATGCGTGTTCGTCTATACAGCTTTAGTCTCCTCCACCTTCGCAACACGGCACGTGGAGTGTCTGGAATCACACTGACGGCGGAGGAGAATACTAGTTGGTCAGACAGTTTAATTTTATCAAGCATTTAATACCTGAACAGTCACCGTCATTTGATCGATTTACTACAGAATATATTGTATATTCGAAATATAATTTTAATATTGTAAACCTGTTAACTTATATATTTGTGTACTAAAGTATAAGGACACGTGAATAAAATCATGTCGAAGACAAAATGGCCGCTAATCCGCCTATTGTGAGACCTAGGATACATATTTCGAAAGAGGGCAGCAGACTAGGATGCCTATCCCTTTGTCTATTATTCCTGATTTAGTTTGGACCTGTGGCGTTATCGGTCCCCGATCAATGACTGTTTCTCTCATACCCTAGAGATGCGATAAATTGTATCGAGCATAATTCGCCATAAAAATAGTGATGTAACTGCGTTAGCTACTATAGTGATAGGTGACAAAATATTTTTAATGTATTGCAAATCACTACACGTACGCTGTAATACTGCATCGCACCACTGATGATCAAAGGATAGGCATAAAGACCGTAATCGAAATTCTTTGGAAATTTCACATGATGCATAACACTGGCCGACAAAATTAAACTTTTTTTCTGGTGACTTGGATTTAAGAGTTGTTTTTAACTAATTTGGGGTCGCTGATTTCAAAAATGGTATCAGTTTTTCCCTATCACGTCAAGTTTTTTTCTATGAAAATGGTGAAATTTCATGAATCACTTAACACATCCACCAAAGGGTTGCAACCCCCTGGATTTTCCAAGTAAACCCCTTATATTGGGTACCTATGAATAGCTATGAGTCTACTCTATCCATCGATACCAAAATAAGTACCAACATACATCATATGACGTCACAATGACGTCATTATCGTAGAAAATCTGAAAATATCCTGAAAGATGGCTAAAATGATAGATTTTGACCAAAAAAATGCTAGCAACGCCCGATTTTGATGCAGTTTTTTGCTAAATGTTCATAAAACTAATTACTTTGACATAAAAATTATGTTTGGCCTCCATAAACATCAAAATTTAAAAAAATATTATTCTCATGGGTTGCAACACTGTACCCGTCATTTTTGGGGTGTCAAACATGCCAAGGTATATCTTCTTGCCAAATTAAGACTTATTCTGTGGTATTTTTTATAGTTTATATTATCATGCCAATATTTATGCATTCACCTTTTGACTTTCAATTGGGTTTATATGATTTAGTAACTTTATGGGCCCAGATAATACGCCCTCTCATATAAATAGGGGTATACCATAGAGTGAAAATTTGACGTGATATGCAAAAAATAATGCTATATTTGAAATCAGCGACCCCAAATTACCTAAAAACAAGTCTCAAACCAAAGTCACCAAAAACTGTGTTGGGTATAATCCATGTAATTTTCCATCGCACCTGTTCGATTAGTGTCTCCGGAAAGAGCTGTATTGTATCTAGTCTATGATTGCACACATACACAGGCATGATAGGGGCGAACCTACCTATAGTGCAGAGCAATGCATTCAAAAACTGTTTTCACCTGTCGCTATGTTAATTAATCCTGTTACATTCTTTCTACTTCTACGGCGAATAGAGAATATTTACATTGTGCTGTTAATGCTACATATTCAAATCAATATCGACGATAGCACCATCTGATACACTTAGCTTAATAAAAAAAATAAAGATAACTGCCAATATACACTACGCAAAAAAGTTTCTTTATGCTTAGGAAATCTACCCACTATTAAAATCGAGCCACTAATGTTGTACGTTTGCTTACTAACCGCGTGCGGATGATTGTCCTGCGCATAATTTGACACCTCAATCACTACCCTACGACACTCCTGAGAAAAGATGTGAATGTTTAAGTTACACGAGGTCGAAAAATAAAAATTGCAAAAAGGTCTATTCAAGATTTCAGCATAAAAGAACACAAAAAACAACAAACATGCAGATAACATTTTTCGTTTACTTGTGAGCACATTTCAGGCATCATACTACCGCTTCCAACTGCACTTGATATTAATCTCTTTCTTTACTAGTCTTTCAGTGCTTTGTGTGTCAACCGTTGGCTTTCCTTGCAGCAGCCACGCGGCGAATGTTACCTTGCTCAATCCCGTTCCACTCGTTAATAACGATGCGACGCAATCCAACCAGTGTTGTATCTTCTTGTTGACTCGTACTTGAGCTGATCCCAAAGGTTCTCCAAAGGTTTAAGATCAGGGCTTCTGGAGGGCCACTTAAGTGTCTCAATTCCTTCTGCTTCCAGGAATGCAGCTGTCCTAGCTGCAGTGTATCAGTGTATGTGGTGTTGCGTTGTCGTGCATTAGGTAGAATCCTTCACAAATGGCAGCTGCATATGGGACTGCAACTGATTGCAGGACTTGGTTGATGTACACGTCGGTAGTAACACCTCCTCTAAGGTGTAACGAAACCATCTTGGATCAGTGAATCAGCTCTAAAACCATTGAATAGGCTTCTTTGTCATTTTTATCTGTCGACCTCTTGGTACTTAAACATTCATATCATTTCTCAGGAGTGTCGTAGGGTATTGATTGAGGTGTCAAAATGCGCAGCACACCGACATCGCCTGGCTAATAATTACTTGGTACAGCAGAGATACTAAAATAAATACCCGGGATCGATACACGTGAATGTGCTATGCACGTTTTGATATTAGACGATAAATCTTTGGATACCGGGGTAGAAAATGATGAATATCTCCCGTAATTTTTTGTTCTAAAGAAGCCATATTTAGATCCTTGCACTTGAAAATATGTGTTGAAAGGATATGATAGTCATTAGCTTGAGTATTGAGAACGAAGCGTGCGTCTTGAACTCAAAAACTGGCCAAAATTCTGAATTTATATTGCGTTGGTCCTGTATGGACTACAGCGTAGCTGCACTCACTCCCGTGGAGGCAGTATTAAAGTCGATGACCATTGACCTCAATGGCGTATACAAGCTTACTCACACACAAAGAGGTGAATTACCGGGCTATTGTCAGTAGCCTTAGTCATGTCCCTCGGCTCAAGGTCGGAACAAAATGGCCATGCGTGGCTGTGGATTCAACCTACCATGGCGATTTCTGCCATGAAGATATCGGGGCGATGACACTGTGCGCAGGACAATCCCCCGCATGCGATTATTTAGCAAACGTACAAAATTAGTTGCTAGATTTTAATAGTGGGTAAATTTCCTAACCATAAAGAAACTTTTTTTGCGTAGTTTATGCTAGTGCCACATTTCCCACATCAATTAATGTCATACCGATACTCCAGTAAATCTAGTTTCATTCAGCAATTCAAAGAAGATTCTCCCCATTTCTTTGTCATCATAGGTGAAATCTTCCAATCGCAGTCCTTTGATTTTAAGAACCGACACAGCTTTATCAAGCACCAGTGCAATAGCCCAGGCAGCGTCGTAACCAAATGGATTATACGATTGCCATTCATAGTTGGACCATTGTGGCGCCTTCATGTAGTCACTAAGCATCTCTACGTATTGTGCAGCAGTCTGTTGATAAAGAGGGATAGCACACAGGAAAGGAATAAAGAAAAACAAAAAAATGATGGACGGAAAGGAAGGAAAGAAAGGGAAACAATGAATAAAAAGGAAATAAAGAAAGAAAGAAAGAAAGAAAGAAAGAAAGAAAGAAAGAAAGAAAGAAAGAAAGAAAGAAAGAAAGAAAGAAAGAAAGAAAGAAAGAAAGAAAGAAAGAAAGAAAGAAGAAAACATGAATAAACAAGTCTATAATGGTGGTATAAATAAAAAAATATGAAAATAAATAATGACAAATTTCATACAATATACTTTATGCCCGTATTAATAGATCATTATTTTACCTAACATAATAATAAAACAATTTATTTTATTTAAGTCATACAAAGATTCTTGTCATTTGTAAATAGTCACTTTTTCATTGCATTCACGCGAAGCTGCCATGGCAACGGTAATAAACGCGAACTATAGCGAGTGGTGACGACCTCAACTCGCAAATTATAGGTGTGTGTATTGCTTCTGAAATAAATATAGTTTATAGTTTTTCATTCTTTTCTATTTTCCTGCTGATTTATAAAGTGGTAGAAAAGGAATGATATAATGAGTTATATTAAACAAATATTAAATGTTTATATTCATCAATGCAAAGAATGCAAGGAATATGTTTGATTGTTATACACAACAATATTGTATGTATTATGTTTGTGCAATTTCATAAATATAATCACACTTTCAAATTCACTTTTCTAATCTTACAGGTGCGAATGACCAGCCTGATTTGAATATTCTATGGAATTTATACGATCCAGGTCTTTATCCCTGTATTCATCTTTTGCTATGTTAGTTAATCCCGAGGAGGAGGAGGAAAGGAGGAGGAGGGAGGGAGGGACGACGAGGATTAAGGAGAATGTGTCAATGGTGATGCTGTCATTGACGTATAACCCTATTTCTTTAAGAAACCGGTAGAATTACTCACAATATTTGCAATAGTCAGTTCAGAACTGGTACTTAGTTGCAAACTCTCCGTAGAGATATAATATGAACTTCGAGCAGCTTTACGCATTTCTTCTAAGGTGCAATGCACGAAGTCGTCTTGTTCTTCCCACCATTTTGGTGCGTACCATCCTAACAACAGCCACACGTAACCATCGCCAACCATGTTGTTCTTGTAAGCCTATTACGTTTGTCAAAAACAAAAATACATTCTTGAAGAGGTTCATTAATAATAATATACGGTACTTTCTCTAGCGCAATAGCAAACTTGTTCATTGCGTTTAAAAAAAAAAGAACTTACACTACATGGACTTACGCTGCAAGAATAAAAAATACATTAATACAAATGTGTCTTGAGAGAGCGTTTGATAATGCGAACAGATGGAGATGATCTTATTGAAAGCGGTGGTCTCAACCTCAATCGAAGAAATTATTGATTCCTCCACTTGAGGGTGTATCCAGTGAAGGTGATACAGGTTCAATGAACCAAGTATGTGGAAATACAGACAGTACCAATATTGGAAAAATAGAAAATAATTTCATCATGAAATTTCATTAGGTTTCTACAATGTACAAACACATGGAAACAAGTCTGATCATAAATTAATTTAAAACAAATTCTATTACCCATTAGTCAGAAGTGTAGCTACTGATGAGGTATGTAGCTACTGAAAGATGACACGGAGGGACATGATTTGATTGATGGGGAAAGTGAATTCTACAGAAAATCACCTTGAATCCTAATGGTATATATCAGCCAGTTTAATTTTGGTTAAATCAATATGGATGTTACTTGTCTCGTGAAAGGTGACCGTGAATACTTTCGTTTGTAATAAATATGTTGGAAATAATTTGTGGTGGAAATTGAACATGAACGTTCCCAGTTGATGATTATATATATATCTTAAATATTGTTGCTTAAAGAGTGGTTTTGTATGAGTCAGCCAAAGAGAGTTGGTGCACGAGCGAAAGTGCTTAAAGGTGCGAGTTGTTTTTGTCTACCCAAACCATATTACAGTGTGAGATGTAAGGAGCCCACAGAATTAGAGAATGCTGTGAGGGAACCACAAATGTGTTGTAAAGTGTAAATGTGCGTGTCATGTCAAAAGCAGACACTTTTGGGCAGGATCGTAAATGGAGAAATAGCCAAAAATCTGCCCGCGGATGATTTTTGTGATGTTATTAATGTTAAAAATATTGTCTGATAGTTTCAGACCAGAATATAACTGGCATCTTGTATTTTTTGAGACATTTTTCAAGGTAATTCGTACTCTCAACATTGTTGTCAATAATATAATTATTTAAAGGCCGATATCTCAATTTCGAATTTTCTAATACCATAACTTACAAACTCAATATATTCGCTTAGGAATGTCCGATTTCATTGGGGAAAACAGCGTTGTGGAGCAAAATATCTCTATATTTAAGATATGTAAAAACTTCAAAATTGATAACCTGCCCAAAAGTGTCTGCTTTTGACATGACACGACACAAATAATGATTGCTGATGGGGAAGAAAGGGACGAACTTTACGGATAATTCCATTACATTTAGAGACTATTTTAGATATATGGGTCGTTCGAGATTTCCAGGAAAGATTGTCGTCAATTTATAATATGCCTAGATAATTTGATTGTGTGGACTTTTCATAAATTTTTCATGAATTCATACAATTAGTTTTTTAAACATTTAATGAGAGTTTGTTTAGTCTAAACCAGTTAGAGAAGTTTTCAAAGTTATTGTTAATCAGGGTTTCGAGGGAATTTTGGCCCGTGTGAGAAAAGAGACACAGCATGTGATTGATGTCATTTCAGATGGTGTTTGATTGAATACAACGAACTGTTTCCTGTTATTGAGGTAACTACGAATCCAATTATTAGCAATTACACTAATGGCATAAGTATCAAGTAGAGTAAGTAATTTATCATTAAAATTATTACAAGCTTCCTCGGGTCATCAATATCATACATAAAATGCCAGCCGGATAGGGAAACGTTGTTATTGAGGCCATTGATGTTTAATAGCAGGCTTGAATTGCCTAATAGTTGGTTTGATGGTGAACACAGGGAAGTGACCCAAGAGATCTGTAATTATAACACCAGACTTATGCATAGATAGAACAGCGTTGGGGAATACATTATCAATACAGGAGTTGGACAATCGATGCATAATCATGAGAAAAGAAAAGGTTAACGAATGTGTTATTTTCCCGGGGGGGGGGGGGGTGACCCAGTACAAATGACCATACGGGGACGTTCCGCAAACATGGGTAGCATTTTCAGCCTTCTGGTATATCAATGACCCCTTTTTCAAAGCCTATTTTGGTATATGAATGGGTCCTTTTTCAAAATTTTCTCAATTTGTTCGGAAAACAGCCCAATTTTTCCTTAATCTAGCCAAAATTGTCAAAATTTACCCAAATTTTGGGAACATTTGTAAAAACTAAGACAATTTTGGTTAATTTCGGCCGAAAATTTTGACTTTTGGTATATCAATGTGTCCAAATTTCTTGAAAAATTGGTATATTTATGGGTCTACTTCCAAAATCTCAGCGGCACGTCCTTACCAAAACCAAACTTGAGTACCCCTCCCCCGGGTTATTTTAGAAGTTCCATGTACGACCATAATATGGCATGTTTTCTTTTCTTTTATAGAGGTAGCTTCCAGGGTCTTGAACAATAACCGATAGATGAAAAAAAGATAGTCAAAAATCACATATTCCGGCTGACTTGTATAATCCCAACAATAGCATCTTGTGATAGTTGTTATTGATCTCAATGAACACTGAATCACAAATGCTTGCAGTCTATTTTAGGATCACATCTTTCGCGAAAAGTGTTACATGGATTGATAAAAAAATAGAAGCGCCTCCACCTCTCCTATCTTGCCTTACAGATTCTACTGATGAATAAATGCTGAGATCAGACAGATAAGAAAACCCCATTTCCGTGAAGCCATAACTATCAAAGTGCTGATCAAATATATTCTTATTAGATATTTATCGCCATTGGTCCCCCCCCCCAACTTTAAATTAAACAAAGTTGGAACAAATATAAAAAAAGTTCTGATGTACAACAGTGATCATCGCAATGAAGTAAAGCAGGGGCGTAATCGAATCATGGTGACACGTTGTAAACAAACCATGACAAAAATGATACGAGTTGGGAAAATCCCGTACGGCCAATGTAAGGTGTGCGTGTCCCGGGGTGCGTGTAAGGAAAAATTCATTTACCATGCAAATCAAAACGAATAACAGATAGGCCAGTCAAATTAAGAAAACTAAAGGTTAAGTCACCACTATTTGCAGCATAATCCATTTAATCACCATTCATTTCTGAAAAGCATATCAAATAATACATCAAAAGGTCCCCGAAAATCCAAGTAGTGGAACAGTGTCTAATTTGCATAAATCCAAAATGGCCGCAAGTGTTGGAATTTAGAAGTTGGTCAAATCTTGTTAAAAACCATATCAATGTATTGCTCTTATTATAAGGATTCAGAAAAAGTACACATAGTTTCACCTGTCTCCGACACCGTTCTAGACTATAGACTATTGGGGTCCACAAGTGTCCACAATTGAAAAATGCTCCAATTTTCATCCAATTGCTCTCAAATTGTTCTATTGGCAAAAATGAATTAAAATAAAAACATCTGCATTGTTTTGGATGTTTTGTTACATAGTTAACATAAAATAGGTCAAGGTCAACAGGGCTCAATAGATTTTCATTTTATGGCCATATTACCAAGGTAACAAATCACCCGAGATATGGCAAACTATATCTTTAAAAAAAAAGGTTTTTGCAAGCAGAGCAATCTGAGACCATTTTTATTAAAATTAGACAATTTTGCCATGTTTATCCCCTGTAGAATCCCACATTTTGACATTTGGCTTTCCCCCTATAACTCAAGATTTGTACATCAAAGTATACATTTTCTAAATCTTTAAGCGCTATTTACATGGAGACTTTACCCTTGCCTACATAATAACCATACATTTTATTTTGATGGATGACTTGCCCTGGCGATGCAATTTACATGGGGACATAGAGTCCAGCAATTGTGACCTCAATCAACTATATCTGGGGACCCCCTATGTGACCTATAAAACCATAACCAGGTAAATACATAACAAAAGTGTGTAAAAGCCATCAACATTCCAGAGAAACTCTCAGGAGAGTGTAGTACTGTCTTGAAAAAATAGCCCCGGTTCTATTTTGAGGAAACTATGAAAGGTCAGAGGTCCAGGGGTATTGCCTAGCAAAATTACCAATATACACGAGGACTTTCCCTTGCTGGAAATAAATTTCCAGCAATAGAGTCTCCATGTAAACTGTGCATTATGACCAGAGAAATACATTGGTATGGTTTTTAACAAGATTTGACCAACTCCGAAATTTCACTCTCTGCATTTTTGATTTATGCAAATTCGAAACTGTTCCACTACTTGGATTTTCGGGGACTTTTGATATGTTTTCGTGTGACATTTTGGCAGATTGACACATGTAAAATGGATTCTGTTTCAATTAGTGGTGGGGGATTTTGTATCCTTCGATTGGCGTAAGATGTTTGCCAAAAAAGATACAAATAAAATATAGGCCGCAATGATTTAAGTCTAGAATCAAGGAGAAAATTCTAATGCATCACATGTAGAGTGGCTTGAGATCTTTGAAGTAATTTATTTAATAAATTTATAAAAAATAAATTACAGGGTATTCCATAAAAAAATTACCGGGTGAATAAATTTGGACATAGGTCAAAAAATAGAAATTAGAATCAAAAATTAAGACATTAGCGGGTAGCTCATTTTATTGTGCATCATATATGCAAATTCTATTTCATTCGGTTGACTGATTGTGAAGCAACGAGAAATTACATAATGCGCGCAGCAATGCAATTCATTCCAAGTTTGATCAACAGTCGCTTTTTCTATACTTGCTCACCCCTCCCTAAAGTGTGTGTATCTCATTAAATTCATTCCTCTGATATAATTTCTTATTTTATAATCCCACGGTGTTGTGATATCCATGCTTTCACTGAAGGTGAACATCCTGAATATAGTTTATAATTTTTGATACACAGTGGTTGAATTATAAAAAACTTAACATGTAAAATGTTATATTTTTTTAAAAACCCAAAAAGGACATGAATAAGTAATGAGCTTGTAGCTTCTAGTCTTCATACTGTGCACTATTATCAGTGAATAAATGAATTTGCAGGATTGGTGCTGAATAATTCAACAATTTTGCTTGACAAATCCATTAAATAAGTACTCACGACTTTAGCTTTCGCCATAGGTGCTGATGGCTTGATCAAAAGTGACTTAGTCCACTGCTTTTCCTGCGAAACGGCTCAATGACATTTCCCGGAAGTGATGATGTTTTGAGCAGTGGATCGTGTACGTTATCGAGAGATCAGGAGAATAAGATCAGGACAGCGCTAATAGATTTTGGTTACCCCAAATGAAAACAACCGAAAGTGAGACAGTAAAAGAAGGAAGACACACGCCATCCAAAGGTATGGTAGTCATACCTAACTTAGAGGGCTTGTCGGAGAAACTTCACAGAATCTTCAGGAAATATCACATCTCCACAGCCATGAGACCTACCAACATGCTGGTCCATCCGAAGAAAAGGAAAGAGCAGACTAGTGACGTGGTGTACAATATTCCTTGTAAAGGTTGTGACAAGTCTTGTATAGGAGAGACTGGACGAGAGTTTGGAACAAGACTAAAAGAACACAAAAAGGACTCTGAAACAATTGCAGGAAGAAAGTTAACGAGAGCAAACAGAAAAGAATCAACCTCACAACAGCGCAAATCAGCCATCACCGATCTCAAGAAAATCATATCATAGAATGGGAAAGGGCAACAATTCTCGATAAGGACTCAAATGCTTTCAACTCAAATGCGGTCAACAAATTCCCCCTTTTTGCGGCAATTTTGGGCAAAACTTGTTGTCCCCCCCTTAAATTCACTTTGCCACCCCCCCATGCGCCAGAAAATTCCTTTCAGCATTAAAGTCAGGGAAGCAATCTACATTCGGCCAAAGCAATCAACCGTGAAGAAGGTCTTGTATCTCTCGATCACGTATACGATCCACTGCTCAAAACAAAACATCATCACTCCCGGGAAATGTCAATAAGCCGTTTCGCGGGAAAAGCAGTAGACCAAGTCACTTGTGATTAAGCCGTCAGCCCAGATGGCGAATGCTAAAGTCGTGAGTACTTATTTAATGGATTTGTGAAGCCAAAATATTTGAATTATTCATCTACAATCCTACAAATGCATCTATTCACTGATAATAGTGCACAGTATCATGATTAGAAGCTACAAGCACATCATTTATTCATGTCTTCTTTGGTTTTTATCAACGTTTGTACAATATTTTTTGTGGAAGCTGAGAGTACATCAGACATATCGAATTGCATTCTGAATACGAGGAATGTCCGTCTGATATCAAAAAAGATTTTTTGAAATTCGCGATATAATACAAATTTTATGGCAAATTATTAAATTTCGATATTTTGTTTTCGTTATTTAACAGTCCTTGAAGTAAACTTTATAAATCTAATTACATGTACTTACGTGTATCATAGTAGCTGGAATGAAAAGCCGACGATCAATTGAAGGTTTTGACCTTTCATATTGAAGATACTGTGTACTTTTTTTTTCAAATTTTTTTTTCACATGATGGACGGCTTTTCATCCCAGCTACATACACTGCAAGTATAATAGATTTATACAATTTACTTCGCGGGCTGTTAAACTAAATTTTAATCATTTGCCATGAAATTTGTGTTATATTGCGAATTTCAAATAATCTAAATTATTTGATATCAGAAGGACATTCCTCGTATTTAAAATGCAATTTGATGTGTCTGATGTGCTCTCAGGTCCCACCAAAAATGCTTGAAAACGCCACTATCCAAGCCATTAAGTTAAAACGTTTGTATTATTATTCATGGCAATATTTTGAAGCAACAGTTTGTCCGAGAACCCTTTGATTTCTGCAATTAGAAGCTTCCCAGCTTTAATTCGTAATTCTTAATTCTAATTATATTAACATTAACGAACAAAGGTATTTACAAGTACCGGGGTCATTTTACATGCAAGCTTTTATTTTTAATAATTATGCAGTATTTTCAAATTTGAACAAAACCTAATTAAATGTTTTGCAATAAACAGTTTATTTAAGAACAACGAAAAGGATTTCACCGAAAACCGTTAAAGCCGCGCGGTAACCACTAATGCACATTGTGTTGAATATGTGTTGAATGATCTTTCTTTCAAACTTGAATTGACGCATGCGTTATGTAATCGCTCATTTCTTCGCAATCAGTCAAACGATTCAGGTAAAATGAGCACATAATATGTAAAATAACATGTGCTACACGCTGTTTTTTTAGATTGTTTGATTTTATTTCTCGACTTACGTTCAAATTCATTCACCCAGTAATTTTTGATGGGACACCCTGTATATTGTTTATTATTTATTATTTACGTACCTCACATAAAACTCGTCTTGTTTTTGTAGCATACATATTTACTGCTATAATCTTGGCATCTACAGTCTGTAAAGAACATATAAAAAAATACGTATAATAAGCTTAAACTCATGAAATAAATTGGGCTATTCCATTTAAATTCCACGGTCCCCTGTGGAAGATTTTGGAAACATCTTCCGAAGAGGGGGTATGAATTTCAAATGGAATGAACACATTCGGCGGCTCCATTTGAATTTTATACATCCTCAGACAAAGTTTCCAAATTGAATCGTCCATAGGAGGGCGATTTAGAGTGGGTTAATGTACAAATTCTATTTCTTAAATTTTCCAGAGGCGGAGTGGTTTTAAATGAACTAGCTCATTGCCCTCACCTCACTTAAAACAAACTGGATACAAATTTGACTAGAGCTGCTGTGCTTCAAGAGATACGAATATCATGTGGCTGCTGATTGACCCACTTGAACCACTGGAGTCTGGATGATCTTTGACCTGAACTAGTATAAACTATATACTGACCAAATGCTAAGAGGGTCATTTGGCCGAAGAAACTCTGGAGGTCCATTGACCCTGGCCAAAGGAAACAAAACCAACAGTTCTTCTGATCACATTTGATAACTAATACAGCATTGTTTAGTTGAATAACCTTGGTACGACCTTTGACTCCAACCAAATTGAGGGGTCATAGCATGTAAATTAGTAGGCGATGGAATGAAAATGGGATTTTCTTCGTTTTACATCATTTTGTTCGGCTCAAAATTAAAGCGGATATAATCTGACAGTAAAAATACAAAATGTACTTCTATGGAAATGTTAAAATATTGCTTAAGTAGGCATACTGCTATTTTCCATATCATCCATGTAAATTGCTCCAGCTACTCTGGATTACTTCATAGCTTACCTTCAAATTTTGAATTTGATGTGAAGGATCATCGGAAGCGAAGGTTTCTGATGTAAGAATCCTGATATTGGCTTCGTTGAGTTCTCTAATGAGATGGTCAGCCGTCTACAATAAATAATTCGAAGACGAGAAATTGAGAATTGAAGTGGAGGACACAACAGAACCTTTCATACAATTAAGGCTGGTTTATTAAACCCCGGAATTATGGAGACTGTGGCCTCATAGCTGATTAATTATTAGTCTAACGTTATAGTTATACAGGTATATAATTATTTAGAATAGCGACAACAATTTGACAAATTCAACTGTGGCATCAGATTTATGTAAACATGCTCGGTTTTGGAAATAATCAGAGTTCTCTAACCAGGCCGATTAGGGTTCTATTCACATGATTCAGGCGACTACTTCGAGAATTAAAAGTAGAAATTAAAATAATTTCTTTAAGTTTTCGGTCTGAGATAAAAGTATCGATAACAATATCCGACGAGAGCTTAGCTATGACAATGTAAAATCACCTGACCAAAACCAAAATTAAAACCAGGAACTTGAATGGACAAAACCACCTGACCAAACCCAAAATTAAAACCAAAATTAAAACCAGGAACTTGAATGGACAAAACCACCTGACCAAACCCAAAATTAAAACCAAAATTAAAACCAGGAACTTGAAAGGACTCATTTTGCATTGAACTAATCGACACAATCACTTAGTCTGACGAAGGCCAAGTAATATTACATTTATGGGTAGAAACCAAAAGTAAACTTCTACGCTACTCAGACCGGAGCGCTTTCACCGGGTCAACCAGCGTCTTCAGCGAATGTTATTGGTATGAGGATTTGTTGTTGTTAGTTGAGTCCTGGGCGCCATTTATGGTGTTTTTAATTGCAATAATTACAAATTTTGAATTCAATTCTGCTCTTTTAAGGGGCATGACTATTTGATATAAATATTGCGTTTTACGGCTTCTAATTATAGCATTTCCAATGTTATCATGGTTACTCGCGGTCGCGTTACATTTTTAACAGAATTGACACAGTCAGTCTCCTATAAATATAACTAAACAAGAACATATTTAGTTCATCTTCTCCACATTGCGCTTGTAGACCATATGTACCAAATACCATAAACATTAAATTTGTGAACAACTTCAAGCAACGTTTATTGGCAAATTATTATTGCGACTCGCTTTACATCAAAATGCACATCGTAAATTTGTTAATTTTACTTATACACAATTTCTACTTAAAAAATGAAGTTAAAACTGACGTTATCAACACTATGTGATTACGTAGTACTCCAGGGGCAAAGACAAACTACAAATGAATCAACAACTTTTAAAATGACTAATTCAACTGCGTAACGTGATTGGTGACATCCCGCTATCTCTAAGGTCCGCTATCTCTAATGTTCACTATCTCTAAGGTTCGCTATCACTAACGTGTAAAGTCTATGGAGATCAGAATCCCGCTATCTCTAGAGAAAAGGGTTCGCTATACCTAAAAAAAAGGTCCGCTACTTCTAAGGTTCGATATCACTAATGTAGAATAAGGTTCGCTAGTTCGAAGGTTCGATATCACTAATTATAAATAAGGTTCGCTATCACTAATTTAAAATAAGGTTCGCTATCACTAATTTTGAATAAGGTCCGCTACCACTAATTTATTGACGGTTCGCTATCTCTAAGGTTCGTTATCACTAATTCCAATAAAGGTCCGCTATACCTAAGGTTCGCTATCCCTAATTTTGTTTCAGGTTCGCTATCCCTAATTAATTAAGGTTCGCTATCTCTAAGGTTCGTTATCACTAATTTCGATTAAGGTTCGCTATACCTAAGGTTCGTTATCACTAATCTTAAATAAGGTCCACTATCTCTAATTTTAAATAAGATCCGCTATCTCTAATTTCAAATAAGGTTCGCTATCTCTAATTTCAAATAAGGTCCGCTATCTCTAATTTTAAATAAGGACCGCTATAGCGAACCTTATTTGAAATTAGAGATAACGAACCTTATTTAAAATTAGAGATAACGAACCTTATTTGAAATTAGTGATAGCGAACCTTAGAGATAGCGAACCTTAGAGATAGCGAAACTTATAGATAGCGGACCTTATTTAAAATTAGAGATAGCGAACCTTAGGGATACCGGGATTGTTAAAATTAGAGATAGCGGACCTTATTTTAAATTAGTGATAGCGAACCTTAGAGATAGCGAACCTTCAATAAATTAGTGATAGCGGGCCTTATTTAAAATTAGAGATAGCGAACCTTATTTAAAATGAGTGATATCGAGCCTTAGAAATACCGAACCTTTTTCAAAATTAGTGATATCGAACCTTAGGTATAGCGAACCGTAACCATCTGATTCACGTTACACTCAAGTCTGTAAAAAAGAATCATTTTGAAAGGTGAAAACCCGGGGTGAAAACCGCAGAATTTCTCTAAAAATCCAATTTATGGGGATTTTTGTTATACTAAATGTAAATTAAATTTACCGAAAGACAACAACACAAATGATAGAACTTATTTTTACCACACTTTTATTACTTATACGTTTGCTTTGTCTGATGCAAAATAAGTTCTTTTTACCCCTATGTTTGTTGTTATTGCAGGCAACATAGGATTAATTGAATTGGACAATTTTAATTGTCCTACGGTATGTTAAAACTATTACATACCAGTGAAAAGATTTCATGTTTTCCATGTATCGTGCCAACTTTGTTCCATCCAAATTCTTTCATAAGATGGATCCTAGCTGGGTTAAACATAGTATCTGGCATAACGGTTCTGTAGAAGTACGGGTAGTCTATTCGGTTGGAAAGAGTTGGAGCTGATGCTCCATACGATATCTGTTTAGAGAATTTAGATGATGAAATTGTTATACAGGTATACAGCTCATTTTATGTCATATAGTTTATTACTCCCCGTCTTCCCGAGTCATTCGATTCGGATAATTGAATACAAGGTGTTTACTACGAAGGACAAATTAAACTTGTTGTTTAAATTACCAAAGGACTCTACATGGGACTTTTATTATTGAAGACCGAATTAAAAAGACTAGTTTGCGTCTGACGTCAGGGCAAAGGCGCGACGTGATTGGTTGCTGACTTGCGCCGTACGGCATTTTTGGTCTAGTTGACAGGACGTCATACGCTAACTTGTCTTTTTAATTCGGTCTTCATTATATGAGGGGAAGGGTGATGGGTCACTGCATGCCGGCAAATGGAAAGTTCCCGGATGGACTTTATATCATGCTGTCCTGAGCAACCAGTATACTTTTTTGTGCTCATTTTCTTTTCATTTTTATTTACAGTACCGCTTCATGTTGTTTATACTTTTTAATAAGCACACATCCTTTTCCTGTATTTATTAAGTCCTCTCATATCATTTATGCGGGCGTGTTCACCCGTTGTCATAACCCCATTTTTGATTACATGTATGTTCATTAAAAAAAACAATGATAACTGCGCTCTAACTACTTGATTAGGCCATATAACTTATTTATGGAATTTTGGATGACTGTTGTTATCATTTGGACATCGTAAATATTGCTGATATAACTTATTTTTGTTATTTATTGTTCATTATGGAGATCAAACGAGATTCATTTTCTCTGTTGACACGGCATTTCAAGATCATGATTAATATGTTCACTTTAATTTTTTGATAATTCAATATATTAAGAAAAATAACCATAGCAGTCCATTAAATTAGCCTTGCACTTTAGAGCTCATGATGTTCATTCACATTCTCTGTTGACATGGCATTTCAAGATCATGATTAATATGTTCACTTTTATTCATTTAATAATTTAATATATTGAGCAAAATAATCATAGTACTCTATAATTAGTCTTGCACTTTAGGGTTCATGGATCCGCGCCTATTTAGGTATGGGCAGACAGACCTACGTGTAATTTAACGTTTCTCTTCATTTTCCTCCTTTTTCATGTTCTCCTCTTTATTCTCCTTTTGTCATTTTAACCTGAAGGTGACCATAAGTAAAACTCTACTAAGCATCTCTACTCCATCTTTTAAGCGCGGATTTTTTATTGTCATTACACGAATTTTAATCTCACTGCAGGAACGTGCCAGCTGATAAGTTAAAATAGCACCTGGGACTACGCGGGACTTGGACTCAGACAGCAAGGACGTCGATTCGGATGGCAAAAACTCGGATGGCAAGGACTCGACTACACTCTTAGAAAAAAAAAGGTTCTTAGCTGTGCTGTATGTGGAACCCTGAAGAGAAAAGGATCCTTGAAAATTTAAAGAGCCCCAAAATGGTTCTTTCTGCCCTTTCCAGAACCCTTTTCAGGTCATAGACCTACGTGTAATTTAACGTTTCTCTTTTTTTCTCCTTTTTCATGTTCTCCTCTTTATTCTCCTTTCTTTTGTCATTTTAACCTGAAGATGACCATGACTCTACTAAGCATCTCTACTCCATCTTTTAAGCGCGGATTTTTAATTGTCATTACACGGATTTTAATCTCACTGCAAAAACGTGCCAGCCGAAAAGTTAAAATAGCCCCTGGGACTACGCGGGACTTGGACTCAGACAGCAAGGACGTCGATTCGGATGGCAAAAACTCGGATGGCAAGGACTCGACTACACTCTTAGAAAAAGGTGTTCCTCCTGGCTGTCCTGTATGTGGAACCCTCAAGGAGAAATGGATACTTGAAAATTTAAAGAGCCCCAAAATGGTTCTTTCTGCCCTTTCCATAACTTTTTTCGGTTCTTTGTAAAACCATTATAAGGTTCCACATACAGGATAGCTCAAGAACCATTTTAGCTTCTACTTAGAACCGCTTTTTGTAAGAGTGTAGAACAATGTAAAACAAACAAACACGAACGCGAGCGCTACCTCCTCTACTAGGTTTGATGACGTCCTTACACCCTTATCATGCATTTATAGTTCGGGTCCATGGTTTTGTTCTCGCTAAACATAAAATGAGCTCAAAGGATGCACTCTGATCCAAAATGACCTCATCTCCTATTGCATAGTTCAATCAATCCTACTAAACAATTATAGCTCAATATAGTTGACCTCTTGTTGTGAAGTATGAGTTTTTATACCCATCGCACTCAAAGGTCGTTCATTGAATATTGGGTTAAAGAACTGTGTCCTGCCAGATGAGGTTAGTGGTCCTACGATTAGTCTAAGCAGTTTGGTAGTTATAAACGTTTTAGTGAAACGGATGGATACGGGTAGGGTGGTATGCCAAGACATTAATTAAACAGTTGCTAATTGGACTAATAAACACAACCAAAGGAGAAAGTCTCCACTACTTTGAAGGGTAATAACTTTGAGCACAATTAACATAAAGTACTTTGCGCCAGTTTGATACTACACTGGTGTTAAAACTAAATATTAATCGAGAAATTTACGGTTTCATGGAATTGGATGGAAATGTTTTATTATTCTTTTATCAAGTTGAATTTGCTAGCGTTTCTCGTTTAGTATTGATGAATATTGGAACATAGTGTAAAGAAATCATCAAATACACCCGGTGATTCATTATTATATTATATAATATACTGTGCTTGTACATAAATACCACCAGTTCAAGCTTGTAGGTATCGGCAAGAGTTAAAATATTATATTTGGTAAATAAAGGAGTAGTATGGCTTCTATAATGACTATTGACTATTGTTCTCATAGCCCATTTCTGTAATTTCACAGTTTAATCTAAGCGTTTTACATGTATTCCCCAAATCAGTATTCCACAATGCAAATAAAAAGGTTAAACAAGAGTACAATATAATATAGAGAATACAGGATACAGTCAGGTACATTGAATTTGAGCTTGTTCATAACTCCAATATTACGTGAGATGGTTTTTGTTATACAGTTTATATGGTATTTCCACGTCAAACATCCATCAATAACACCTAGGAATTTTCTATTATTAACCCGTTTCAGAAGTGGAACGGGTTCAAAATGTTCAATTTGTATTGAGCGTTATGCATGATTGATCCCCCATTGACGCGTATTACAGAGTAAATGAAATGTGGAAGCTGCAACTTCAAATCGCACCATTATACACCATTCAATCATTAATTTTACATAAGAGTTTGGTATCATACCACAGAGCTAACAATATTCCCCACACAACGTCATCATCCCTATATCTTCGTGTCAAATATTGTCGTGATAGTAGGGTGAATCCACTAGTTCTCCAATAGCTGCGCATAACGATTTTGTTCGAGATAGGCCGAGCGGATTAGGCTAAGCACATCACCTGAACGATGAGATACCACAGCGTTTCCATTCATTAGCTGAAATGACACATTTTTACGATCTGCGCATGCTCATTACCCTCTTTGACGTTGCCAACACAAGAAAATTCGATTTGTTGTCAGTTTTTTGTTTTCATTACACTCACTGGAAGTTCAATCCACTAAGATACGGTTATCATATTCTTTTAACACATATATTTAACTGCAATTACAACATGACCAATCGCTCACCGAGCGCGGAGTACAAGTATAAGCTTATATTGTAATAGGAGCTACTCTCAGTAGCTCCTATGGCTGTACAAAATAATATTTACCTGGCGCGGACGATGTGGCCCACTTGTTTATATTAATATTATTGCTTCAGGTTAATTGTGCTCAAAGTTATGGACCCTCAAAATAGTGGGATTCTCTTTTTGGGATGTGTTTATTATAGTGTTTCATTAAGAACAATCAAAAGATCCAGTTTCGTTAAAGGAATACTCTGTCAATCACAACATTATGCCTGATATGTTAGAAAAATATCATCAAGCACGAATCACGTGGTTTTATATAAAAGAAGTAAAAGAAACTAGTTACGTTTATATGACGTCCCCGGGATGACGTCATCGCTCTTTTGGTTTGCTTCTTACCATATTCAGATTCCAGTGGTACGAAGGGCCGGCAATAGCTTGTGATGCCGTTGAGCAACCATCTCCAATTAGAATAAGCTTCTGGGGCTCATGGAATAACTGATCAAAAAATACACGTGTTCCTGTGGCAGCTGTACACTGTTGAATTATAGAAGAAGAAAAAGTAGTAGTGGTGTGAATATCCTGTGTTTCATACACTATTAGGCAAAATAAACTGATATATAGCTCATATATAATATATTACTAGAATCGCAGCTACCGGTAATTTCCCAATAAAATACGGTAAATAAACAGTAAACTATGGAAAAATATTAGTAAACGTGTGTACTATACAAGTAAATCGTTTTTACGGTATCATATCGGTCATCGGAGTCCCAGTTGCTCTTTGTCGTACTCTACACCCAAAGTTAGGGCTAGGGTTAGGATTAGGATTACTGTTGTACTACTAGTTTTGGGGTAGACTGTTTTTCTGCAATTACATCAGCATAAGTATACGGTGTTACTATATAAGGCGCTAAAATATGTTTAAAATGCGGTCATCAACATGTTTCAACTAGTTTTCTTCAAGTGCTTCATTCGTTGTCGACGGAAATAATTTACATGCTAAGAAAGATTAGTATTTCAGCTAAATGGTGGTAGGTCAGACTATTTCAATAGGCCTATATTTACTGATTTATGAGCGATCGTCAAAAATCCATAAAATAGGCAGTAGCTCTCAAACAAAGCAATATTTAATTTTTACTGACCGGATGGTAGCCTCAGAAAGGCTTCACACACCATATATTAAAAATTCAAACAATTGGAATAAATGGAACATATGAGGAAATTCCTTTTTCGACGTGGATGTTTTCTAAAATTGGCCAACTTTGAAGCGCGCACTTTTCAAATCACTGTTATGCTTGCATGCACAGTGTGGCAGAATTATTGTACAGCCACATGTAACATCCCTATTTATACTGACTTAAATTGTGTAAAAGTTGTGAGATTTTTCTCAAGCAACCATTTCAATCGGAACAAGCAAACACTTAATCGAAAGAACATAATCAGCAGCAAAATTAATGAATGAAGCAATCAGCGTATTATCACATTATGTTTTAATTGATTGAATCTTAAAATATGATGAAGCAAACTAGCTATGGTATTTACAGTGTCATAGATTTGATTATTTTGATGTTCTGATCCATCTCTAAAATAAAACGAATAAGTTGAAATCGTCGTATCTTATTAACAAAGCAGAGCACACCGACATCGCCTGGCTAATAATTATTTGGTGCAGCAGAGACATTAAAATGAATACACGGGATCGATACACGTGAATTGCTATGCACGATTTTGATATCAGACGAAAATCTTCGGATACTGAGTTAGAAAATGATGAATATCTCCCGTAAATGATTTTTTCTCAAGAAACCAGATGTGGTCTCATACACTTGAAAATACGTGTTGAACAGATATTATAGTCGTTAGCGTGCGCTTTGAAAATTGGCCGTGCGCTTTGAACTCAAAATTTGACCAAAACTCTCAATTTTATATTGCGTTGGTCCTGTAGGCCTATGGACTACAGCGCGCAGCAGGCTATAGCGGCACTCACTCAAGTGGATACAGTATATTAACCATTGACCGCAATGTCGTATACAAGCTTGCTCACACAGCGAGAAATCAATTACCCCGCCTATTGTCATAGCCTTAGTCAGGTCACTTCGCTAATAATATGCATCTCATAAGGTCCGAATAAAATAGCCATGGGTGGCTGTGGATTCAACCTACCATGGCGATTTCTACTATGAAGATATCGGGGCGATGTCACTGTGCAGAGTAAAGCAATAAACACGTTAACATATAGTAATAACATAATAGCAATCGAATTCACCTTTTTTCATTCAATTTTTTTGTGCGTATTTCTCCTGAAAAAGGAGAAATTGTGTGGGTAAAGTTCAGCCTCGTACGTGTTCTTCCCCCGTTTGAAGCGTACGTGTTCTCCCCCGTTTGACTGATGACGTAGGTAAATGAAGCGGACACTTTATCGTGCTCTCATCATACAATCACAATCACTTTGACAAGTTTGACATTAGCAACAATGAGTTGTACTATCACTTACCATAACAATGCTGCATAACAATATGCACGCTTTTGTTCTCTTTCGGGAACAAAGCCCACACAGATCTTTGTTACTATGCGTTTGCTTTGTAATATTTCATCCAACTGAAACTATAGCATTGCAATATACACATGATACAGGGAAATCAGATGCATGAGTTTGTGGACTAACACGGTTTATATACTAGTCTCATATGAAATTCTAAGCTCAAATTATGTATTTCTTTTTTAGGCCTAATATTTCTCATGATATTGATATACATATGAATTGTAATATCACAATTGTCTAATATATAAAAAATTAGCGGCAAAATATATCCATATGTTTAAAAAACATGAAATTTGTAATACTTAATTTGGAATTTTTGCTGTGAACAGCAACAGTATAGGTTCTGTCCATTGCGAGCGTTTATAGTCCCTTTTCTCACAGCGGGCACATCTCATTTCATGACGTCACCGGTTTTCTAGGCCAAATCTGTCTCGTTCGAAGGAACTCACCGCTTAAGTTGGTTTTTGCGGAAAATTAATTTTAAACGTCTTATTTTCTCAAAAATGAGTCATTTTCATTGTCCTCATAATAATTATTAGCTTGCCAATGATATGATGTTGTTTTGGCTATAGACCTGCCCTTTAAGTAAATTACTTACGCAAATTACACAAAACAAAAATACAACAAATAAACACTAACAATGTTTGGTACACTCAAATTAATAATGACAAATATTAGACAATTTGTTGTAAATATGAGCCAAAACGTGCGTTTTTAGGGTGTTTTTTATTTGCTGTGACAATCAACCTACAGACTTTTACAGTGTATAATAATAGGAATATTGGGCGAAGAAAAAAGATATAAAATTGAATATTTATACTTATTGGTATAGATGTTTCCAGTAGCGAGCGCATTGCTTCCTGGCGGCCGAGTTTATTTGCTCGTTGTTTCTTTGTTAAATATTTGTGTTCAAAAATCATTAAAACCAGGTATTCCCAAAAAATCTATTCGCTGTAAAGCCAAAAACCCACTTTGGCTAACTGTTTACCTCCGTAAATCAATTAGAAAGGATTATATCACTCATACATAAATTCTAGACAGTTCATTGGTTGATAGCCATTTATCATTTTTACCATCAGCCTCTCCGTGTAATAGTTTTTACCATCATAGTGCTGCGCCGTAGTGCGCCTGCGTCAAGCCTTGCGCTGACTCTTAGACTCGCCGATTTAGTTATGGGGTGGGCACCAAAATGTTAAGTATGTCACGGCAAAACATGGTGTTATGTTGATGAAAAAATGTATTCCCTATCTTAAATAGTATTTTTGAGCAACAGAATTTATGTATGAGTGATATAAAACAAATATTAACTATCTTAAATTCGTGTAATGATCGAAATATAATCACTCGGTGAAAAATGTATTGTTCCATTCCACCCGCCGTGATTATATTTCGACCATCACACTCATAGACAGTTAATATTTGTATAATATTAAATGTTAAAGAAATAGAAATCCACTGAGCTGGAATATACATGTATATATGTAAAGTACAAGCATAATTATTAGAAATATACGAGTGGATATTCATATGTAGTGGTAGATACAATAAATAAAGAGTTTAACTTCGACACTACTCGTTCCAGGTGAATGAAATATAGTGTATATGGCGTCGAACTCTTTATTCATCTTAGATATAGATTGTCAAAGCCATTATACGAATTCACTCATTTTGTTATTCCTTATCCAAAATGCTGAAATTAGTATAGCCCACCTCAGACACCCCTTGCTTCGCGCAAAGCGCGAAGCGATGGCCACTCCGCGAACATTTCTTAAATTATATTTATTGTTTTCTAAAATTGGGCCCCCTACCTCTGACGGCTTTAGATCCGCCACTGGTTGTGCTACTAACAAAACAAAATTGGCTAATTCCATTTAGGTTAGGTGTAAGTTGGAACATGTGTAAACATACAAATATGTTTTTGAAAAACATTAACCAATTTCATACTATAAGATTGCGTACATTTTCTGTCAAACAATTATTTTGTTTTAAGCGTGCTAAACATTCCTATCTAGGATTCCACGATGATGATATATGTTTGGAAATGAATAAGAATGTATAAACTCTATGGACCAAATTGTAACAGGTGTGCAATTTTCTAATGGACATAATACCACCATTATGCCACCATATATCTGTTTGGATCAGAGGGCTCAGATAAGATTTTCTTGTATCGGGTCATCCTCGGAACTCCTTGAACACGCTTGATTTATATAATTATTTTGTGGTGTCACAAATTCTTATTTTTACCCTTGGTGTCATGCCCTGCGGGGCTCTAATATATTGGAGCTCCGTAAGCTTACAATGAAAGTCAGCGGCCTCAACCCTGCCAGGCTAGCCTAGTGACCTTAACTTAGGGTGCAGTGAGGCTGTAGCCAAGCGGTGTGCCCCATATATATATTTCCCACTTCCATAGTAAATAGTAATACTAACGGAGTTCCATTAAAATGGAATTCCATTAACACTAATTTCATTAAAGCCCCGCAGGGCATGAAATGCAACTTTTTTGAGTGGGTTGTCAAATGTTTCTTCATGTTTCTTCTTCGACTTACCTTTGTGTCATTCCAAACCATTTTGAGATCGTATTCAGGTAAGATGTCTGCTCTGGCATTTATATGATCCAGTGCCATCTCCACTGCTGGGATAATGCCACTAGTAACCCATGCACCACTAAGCGAAAAGAACCCGCCAAGATAAATTGGAATCTTGCCATCACTTGTGATGTTGTCTGCAATTTGTCGATTGATTTCACTGTTTGTCTCTGATACAGCAGTTGTCTCCAATTGAGAGGCATTGAATGATAACGCCTGCGTTGTCACTTGAATACCACCAGGTACATCAGTACCGAATGCAAAGCTGACCGATAAAAAGAGAATACAACCTAACACTAACAGTACTTGAATTTTCATTGTCAATGTTGTTATGTTATACCGGATGTCGACAATAAGAAAATAAAAATGCTATACAAATGTGAAAACAGCTTTATCCTTCAGAATAATTTCTGCTTATCATAGAATCAAAATGTACTGAAGCATTAATTCAAGAACAAATGTGTTTCAAGCGCAGTGAACATCATACTGGCGATGTATACCACTATCTGGGCATTGATCATGCAGAGCCACGCACACAGAGCATCAAGCACAAGCTACCAAACGCCTCCAAATTAATCCAAACTATTTGCAAGTAAATATCCTTGAGAGCGCACTTAGCTCATTCGCATGCATAGCAAAAAACAGCGACCCGAGAATCATCTTTCGGTTTAAGTGTAGTTTCAGTTTATTTCATCAATTTAATTACAAGTATTACAAAACTATAATATAATACAAAAATAGTGAGGAACGTGTAAAAATATGACAAAAGTATAATTTATGTGCTATCTACTCCTGACATCACAGTATTTTTTTTCTTTTGTTGACATAATTTATGTGCTATCTACTGCTGATAGCACAGTATGTTTTCCATTGTTGACCTAATGTATGTTCTATATATTGCTGTCATCACAGTATTTTTCATCACAAAACTTTTCAGTCAACTGAGAGAAATCTCTCAGTCAACGTGCAATTCAATGTTCCTTCTCAATGTTTTTTCTCAAAATATGACCATGGCTTTTAAAATGCCCTCTTTTAGACCATATTTTATCTTTTTAGAGCAATTGTTTTGGGGCGGGCCCCTGTTAACTTTTTATGCAATATTGTTTCTAAATAAAAATATTTTTGATGTTTTACTTTATAAGCTGTAAATATATTTTGTTGTATTGTGCTGTTGTTTAATATACCTGCGGATGTTTGATCCTGTTTGTGTACTTTTTAACCCTCCTGTCTTGCCTTAACTGTGTTCCTTTTCAATATAATCTGTTTTTATGTGTATTATGAATAAAATGGAAATGATGAAACTAACGCTATCTACTGCTGATAGTATAGTATGTTTTCTATTGTTGACATAATTTATGTGCTATATACTGCTGATAACGCAGTATGTTTCCTATTTTAACATAATTTATGCGCTATCTACTGCTGATAGCGAATTATCCTATTTTTGACATAATATATGCGCTATCTACTGCTGATGTCACAATGTGTTTTCTATTGTTTCCATAATTCACATGCTATCTACTGCATAGCACAGTATGTTTTCTATTGTTGACATAATTTATGCCGCTAGCACAGTATGTTTTCTATTGTTGATATAATTTATGTGATATCTACTGCTGATAGCACGGTATGTTTTCTATTGTTGACATAATGTATGTGCTTTCTACTTCTGATAGCACAGTATGTTTTCTATTATTGACAAAATATATGTGCTCTCTACTGATGATAGCACAATATGTTTTCTATTGTTGACATAATTTATGTGCTATCTACTGCTGATAACACAATGTTTTCTATTGTTGACATAATTTATGTGATATCTACTACTGATAGCACGGTATGTTTTCTACTGTTGACATAATTTCTGTGCTTTCTACTACTGATAGCACAGTATGTTTTCTATTATTGACAAAATATATGTGCTCTCTACTGATGATAGCACAATATGTTGTCTATTGTTGACATAATTTATGTGCTATCTACTACTGATAGAACAGTATGTTTTTATTGTTGACTAATCATCTGGACTCAGGTTTTTGTGAGGCTACGGCATTGCACCTTATCATAGGTGCATCTTAAGGCGGCAATTGGTCATCGACCTGTGAGAAGATGGTGTTGCCAGTGGTCGTAGGATTTTGACTTCTTATGAATCTTCTTCTTGTGTATAGGTGAAACCAAACAGACAAACGCATGTACCAGCACAGACAAATACGTTTACACCTGAGAATCACCACAACCAGTACTATACTAGCAGTCAAGGAAGCGATCTATGTAAAGAAAGAACAACCTTCACTAGACAGGTGAAGCGGTCTACGCCATAAAATACTAAGGGCCTGCAATTAGCTACAATTCTGTAATTAAAAACATTCGTAAGACACTTGTTTCAAAAGCAACGACCACTGACAACACCATCTTGTCAAGGGACGACCAATTGTCGCCAGATCAACAGCGGACCTGAAGGTGCAGCTACACTGCAAGAAATATTTTTCTCAACACTGAGTAAAAAGGTCACAGCTCAACAGTTAAGTAAATAATTACTCAACATTGAGCTCATATATAGGTCACAACTCAACAAATGAGTAAAAAATTACTCAGAGTTGTGACCTTTTCACTCAGTGTTGAGTAAAATATTTTTTGCAGTGTATGTTTTCTATTGTTTGACATAATTTATGTGCTAATAATGAGCTATGTAATAATAAACGTGATAATAATAATTTTAAAAATCCGAATACTCATGTTAGACAATCATTGGGAAAAGGAGGCCAATACAGCCCGGATAACCGTCCCTTGATCAAGCCAGCCAGTGTATGCCACCCCGTTGGTAAAAAAGATCAACTTAGCAGGAACAAAATGTTAAAAATGTAGGCCTACCCAAGATGGTCCAAATTAGAAAGAAATAATTAACAAAGGGACCGCTTTTTCATGTTGTACAAAATATATTTTTAGGGCTTAGGCCTAAATCTTAAGTGAAATATAAGTCGTAAGTCATAAGCAGGAAATGGTAGGTCGTGAAGAATATTGGTTAAACTTTATGACATTTATTGAAAAGGTTCCCATTTGCAAATCCGCACTCGCAACAAAACAAAGTCCTGGCTAGCTAACGTGGGCCGTCCTTTGACCTTTCAGCGCATCACATAAACGTCACTAATATAATTTGATCAAAGTTCACAGATAATGATAGTCACGGAGACTGCAAATTTTGATTCATAGTGCAGTGGTGGTGTATGGTAGTTATTTCATGATGCTAACCGGTTCTTCCGTTCCTGGATATTTAGCAATTCTAGAAACATGTAGCTTCAACGGCGTGTATCAGACCTACGATGTTTTGCATTTCTTTTCGGAATGTCCTTTTATAAATAACATAAACAATCTAATCTGGCTGTTCGGATCTTCATGTCATTTTCAGAGTTAATCAGAATAACCGCCATACAACAAGTATACAATGATCTAAACGACCGCAGCCAGATTAACAATGGAATCTAGAACAGGTCATAGGCTAACCACCACATAGATACCGGCTACAGTCGACAGTTGCGTATATCATGCTGAGTGTTTAAAACATGTAACTAAACATATCGGTATCAGTACCTCAATCAGTATCCAAGATCTAAACCATCGCAGCCAGATTAACCATGGAATCAAATAGACGCCATAACCATCACATGGATTCCGGCTACAGTTGGGTTGTCGTGCTGAGTGTGTAAAACATGTAACTAAACATAGTAACAGTACCTCAATTAGTATCCAAGCTCTAAACCATCGCAGCCAGGTTAACCATGGAATCAAATAGACGCCATAGCCACCACATGGATTCCGGCTACAGTTGGGTTATCCTGTTGTGTGTGTTTGTTGTGACGTTTTTTCATCTTGGCATTGTGAAAGTCTTTGGTGTGTTTGTACCTGAGTTAGTGGAACAATTAGAATTTGATATGTGGACGGTCGGTATAAGCTGCAGCATCGGAATTAGCTTGAATGCGCTCTTAGGTAAGCGTACTTAATAGCGATCATCGTATATGCCATTTTTCTGAATTATTGAGTATTTGCTGAGATTTAGAGCGTGGGAGATGAGATGAGAGGAGAGGAGAGGAGAGGAGAGGAGAGGAGATGAGATGAGATGAGATGAGAGGAGAGGAGAGGAGAGGAGAGGAGAGGAGAGGAGAGGAGAGGAGGTATCTAATTCTGGAGTTCATTTGGCCTTGGCTATGACATTGATTAGTAAGTATTGATTATCGGAATAAAACATTTGTCATGCTTGCTGTGTCATTAGCTGTTAATAATAGTAAAGTTTTCAGACTTTTGACAGTTGCCATTGTCAAAATGATGACAATTTTCTTTGTGTCAAAAAATATGGCATTTGAAATTCCGAAATTTGGACGATGGAATCTGTTCAATAAAATCGGCAGTTTGACAATGATTTTGGAAATTTGACAGACCACATCGAGGGATGAGTGCAAGAAGGCGGTATCTGCCCTATACACATTTGATAGTTTATACATTCTGTACATTCTACTGACACCTGGAAGCTATTCATGGTTGATTGATGGTATGTAAAACCGAGTCATTTTAAAGAAAAGTTGAACAATGATGACGCTATTCATATGAAAAGGTTGACTACAAAAACGAATCTCTTATAAATGCATCAACGCACAGTTTCCATCTCGATATATCCGAGTACACAAACATTTCCAGCACAGCGAGAATGAGTGAGTCTAGTCTCCACGCAGTCTGTGTTATACTACACGGTTGAGTGCATAACATTTTAAGAGCTGTATGAGATCTAGTGGAAAATAGACATCTGAAGTTGGTTTTTGCCAAAACCTCAAGTGTTCCCTTCATCCAATCAGAATTTATTTTATATGAACGAAAGCTAACACTTCCCCCTAAAAACACTCCTTGTCATTTAATAGTCAACAGATGATGCAATTCAATTTTATAGCAACGCGAATGTGACAAATCTGTTGAAAATGACCTATTCAAGCAGACTTTTTGACCAAAATGTAGGTTTTAAAAGTCAAAACCTCAAGTGTTCCTTACAATATTTTTCAAATTTTATGTCATTAAATGAAAGAGCTAGAGCACGCTTATATTATCCATACTATAACGTCATTAGATGAGCAATGGCCAATTCTCTTTAAATTGCAAATCTTGTGCAAAAGTTACTGATTTCGCCTGTTTTGTCATACGGTTATAAATTCAATGAACTATGACTTTGCTAAAGAGCGCTTACAAATTGATATTAGCTAAAATCTTGTTTGCATCTTTACAAGGGGTACATTTCATAAAAAAGACTCGCAAATGTAAGTGTAAGGAATAACTCATATTATTGGTCAATATGAATTTAAAATATATGTTAATAGGGCCCTAAATTTGCAACAAATGTACAGTTTACAGAATAAAAAAACCACCAAAAACTGAAAAAGATGAATAATTTGATAAAGAAACCAAAATCCTTGTTAGAAATAGCCAAAACTAAACACGTTCCGGTTTTCGACGCAAGGCCTTGATTGGGATGCCTCCACCATAGGGTGATTTAATTTCGGAAACGTATTATAATAGTTGAATGACATACTGTATGTGGCAAACAAACAACCTCACATGACCTTTGACCTCCGTATGTCACCTTGGATACTACCAACACTTGACGGTACCCATAATGCAGCTACCAGCAAAGTTTGATATAAAATTGGATCGATTGAGCCCGTATTCATTCATTGGTCGAGCTATGAGTTTTACCAATATTTTAAAACGCATAGCGCGACCAATAAATATTGGGTGTAAAGCATCCAATTTTATCATTATTATGTTTTGTGGTCCAATATTTTCACACACTTTGCATTTGGATTCATCAAAACATAATAATGATTGTATTAGGATCTAATCTGTTAATATGAGACCAAATTTTAACCAAAAGTCTAAAATAATGATATTTTTACAAGCTGACCTCAATGATCTTTGACCTCTCTATATGATCTTTGACCTCACTATATGACCTTGGACACCACTAATAGCTAGTGAGGGTTCCCATAGTGCAGCTATGACTCAAGTTTGGTTGCATTAGGATTTAAACTGTTCATATATGACCTATTTGTGACCAAAATCTTAATTAATTGTATTTTACAAGTTGACCTCAAATGACCATTGACCTCAGTATATGCCCTTGAACACCACCAATAGATGTGGGTTGCAATAGTGCAACTATGACCCAAGTTTAGTTGCAATAAATAATAAACTATTAGTTTGAATTGTTCATATGAGACCAAATTTGTGAATTTACAAGTTTATCTAAACTGACCTATGACCTCAGTATATGACCTTGAACACCATCAATCGATGAGTGTTTCCATAGTGCAGCTATGACCCAAGATGGTTGCATTAGGATTTAAACTGTTCATATGAGACCAAATTCACAAGTTGACCTCAAATGACCTCAGTATATGACTTTGAACCCCACATACAAAAAAGTAGCCAGAGTTTCTGACCATGACCCACCTATCCTGAATATGTAAAGTCAATCCGCCCATTCATGCCTGAGATACAGCATCCTAACGAAAGCACGGAAAGACGAAAGCACGGACGTTGCAAAAACGGTATGCCTCGCGGTGGAGACATAAAAATATATGTGTATATTAGTGTGATAGCTGTTGGTATTGTCCGGGTCTAGAATTTGAACATTATATAATGTTTTGTTAGAACAAATAATAAATGATATCATCAAACTACCAATTCTGGTACTATCTAACCCCTCGATGTATTCTTGTTTCCTGTAGGTCTAGGAGCAGGACTACCTCTTGTAGCTAAAGTGGTTGCCTTAAAGGACTACTTCTACACCAAATTCAGCCTAGCAAATGGTATCGCATTTACAGGAGGAGCGCTAGGATTTGCAATATTTGCTCCTTTAATGGAACATTTTATTGACGAGTATGGATGGAGAGAAGCTGTGCTTATTTACGCTGCTATGAACCTAAATGTTTGTGTTGCAGGGATATTAATGAAACAACCTGCTAAACATTTGCCAGAAACTTCAAAATCACTACCAAAACCATCACCTAAAATGTGCACAAATGTGTCAAATGATGTATTACCTTCGTCAAAGAATTTGCAGCCTTTGTCAAAATCTTCACACACGTTGTCAAATACATCACAACCATTGACAAGTGCTTCTGAACCATTGTCAACTGTTGGACAGCCTTTGTCAAAGGAATCACACGAACATACTAAACAAAGGTCAGAAAGAACCTGTTGGGATAGATTTCTTGACTACTTCGGTTTCTCAGTGCTGGCACACTACCCCGTGTTAACTATATACTTTATCGCAATGTCATTACATGAGTTTGTTACTAGTGGATGGGTAGTGTTCTTAGTGCCATATTCAGTATCTTTAGGGTTTCATACTCACGCTGCATCGTTTCTAACAACACTGGGAGGACTTGGCGCCTTATTTGGAAGACTGGTAGTTGGATCATTTGTAGATGGTGGTCTCATCTCTGGTCGCATGATGTTTTGCGTTTTAGCAAGTTGTGGAGCAATTATTATGTTCGTTTACCCATTCACTTCCATTTACTGGATTTTAAGTGTGGTATCATTTTGACCGGATTCTTTCTAGCGTCAACAACGCCAATATTTGTGGTAATGTTGAAAGACGTCTTGCAGGAGGATTCTAGTGGATTTGCAGGAGCTGTGGGTCTGCACTACATGGCTAGAGGGTTTGGGACGTTACTTGGAGGAGCTATTACAGGTCAGCTGTTAACCCCATGAGAACTACCTGCCGATTGGTCAAAATGAATATTGTGTCCAACTTTGAATAAATTAATGAGGGTATTAGGGCTAATAAGATCATCTGCAAATGCAAGTTTGACCATACATAGTTTAAAGCCCAGTCATAATTCAGAAATGCTGTTAGATGACCAGTAGTGTCCAGGGGGTTAACAGAATGATGAGAAGAGTGACTAATTGGGTGAGTGACAGGGTGAGTGAACAGGCCACGGTGCATGACGAGGTTGAGTAAGGGGTGGGTGGGCAAGTGAACAAGCCAATCTGGTGCATGAAGAATTTGAGTGAGTGAGTGAGTGAGTCGCTGAGTGAGTGATTGAGAGACCATCAGGCAGGGAGCAAGATCAGCAGATTACATTATTAAGGAGGATAATCAGTATAGGCCTATCCCTGGATCTTGGGCCCTGCTACCACGCCCATCTGTCCCTGTATTAGATCCGGCCCTGCTGCCACCTCCCCAACCACAATCCTGACCCTAATCGCTTAATCCTAACCATATCCCTTTCGCTAACCCCAATTCTAATCTCTTGGGGTGGCAGTGATATTCTGATAATTAACACAAGACTAAAATTCTACAACAGAAATGTTTATTTCCATTATTCGTTCCCCTTACAGGTTTGTTGTATGATGCAGGTGGTTTCCATTTATCCTTCATAATCCTGGCAATGCTTGAGGCATGTGCAGCAGTGATGTCACAGGTCCAACCATCCTGCCTACCACAGGTACATGGCTACAAGATCTTACGACAAGCGTAACTACAATAATTACCAGTGCAGCAGTGATGACATAGGTCCAGCCATTCTGCCTACCACAGGTATATGGCTACAAGATCTTACGACAAGCGTAACTCCCGGGGATCACTCGCATATCAAAGTGGTATGCATGCTCGTCCCAGCACCTCAAAAATGGACCCTAAATGGCGTAATCAGTGTGGAAAAATTTCCCCCCTTTTGGCGTAAGGCTCTGTAAATCTTACCCCTAAAATATGGCGTTATTAGGCGTAAAAACTAAAATGGACCCCTAAATGGCGTAAATTCTATAACAAACCCACTGAAGTTGAAAAAATATACCCTAAACGTCTAAACTTTACCTGAAAAGCACCCTTTTTTCTAAAAACGTCGACGCCGCCACAAGGCCAAAAATCAACCCTTTTTCGACGTTTTTGGGGACGAGCATGCGTACCACTTTGGTACGCGAGTGACCCCAGGGGCGTAACTACAATATTACCAGTGCAGCAGTGATGACAAAGATCCAGCTATTCTGTCTACCGCATGTACATGGCTACAAGATCTTACGACAAGCGTAACTACAATATTACCAGTGCAGCTGTAATGTCACAGGTCCAGCCATTCTGCCTATATACCACAGGTACATGGCTACAATATCTTACGACAAGCGTAGCTACAATATTACCAGAGCAGCAGGTCCAACCACCCAGCCTACAGCAGTAGTACCAGATCCTATGACAAGCGTAGGATATTACCGGAGCAGCAGTGATGACACAGGTCCGGCCTTTCTGCCTACCACAGCTACATGTCTACAAGATCTTACGACAAGCGTAACTACATTGTTAGGGGACCGGCACAAATGTCACCCATATATCGTCCGACCTGTAACAATGGAGGTCGTTAGCTCTTGGTCGATATAAGCTACAGATGACCAGACTCTATGTTATAAACACGTTTTTGGTAGCCTATTTAGCAGAGCAAAATCGGCTTCACTAACCATGGGCCCATACAAGCAGGATCAATAGTAACAAAGAAAGCATTATTTACTTTTCCCTTGGGTAAACAATAAACATAATTATTTTCTTTTCATTATTGTGTTTGGAAGGCCAAATGGAGTTACTTAATTTTTGTATCTCATCCTTTCTGATCTTTTTTCACATTTTTACTTCAGCTAGTTAACCATATAAGTGGATGCAAAATGTATAATTCGATTAGATAAGAATCATTAGAACAGGATCATTATGGTAAATGTACTCAGTTACATTGTTTAAACTATAGCCTATAATACAAGTACATGTATATTTTGCATAATTTAGTTGCAGAAAATGAAAAACATACTTGGAGGAATAACAAATTTAATGCTTGATTTTGAAATTATACAATTTTCCCTTACGTTTTGAAATTTCTATTACAAATCTAAAACCTAGCAGAAATTGAAATTGGTGCGTGAGTTTCAAGTTATAGTCTTTTCAACTTAGTAGCATGATATATAACTTGAAACTCACGCACCAATTTCACAATAATACATTTTAATTCCACTTCCACTCCAGTTATGTCACTTCCGGTAGCGATATTAGTCTTGCTAGCAGTCTTCAAAAGTGGATCGTACACGTGACTTAGATTGTAAACCCCTCGTCTCTGTTCATCACTCCTCGCCCCTCTTTCTGATCTGGATTGATTCTTTAATCCATCTTGCTTTTCTATCACTTTCTCTCTCTAAGATTTTAGACTCCCCCAATTAATCATGATTAGCCACGTGGCTACGTGATCACTTATGGCTGAGTTCTTAAGATTGCTCTCGGATTCTTTTCTCTTTGACCTTGTGTACTTTTGTTGACTCACTTTCACCACCTCCCTCCTGTATTCATCCAGCCGTGTGCCGAAAGTTCTTTTGGTTTCACCAACATAGGTTAACTCACAACTACCGCAGGGAACTTCATAAACATAGTTAGGGGTTTTAACGGGATCTTGTTTGTCTTTCGTATGGACCACCATTTTCTGATCGTAGTGTTGTGGCGATATATTATTTTATATCCCGTGCCCTTCTATTTTCATTTATTTATTTAATCAAAATTATGGTGTCATTCACCCCGAGTGAGAAATCACTCTCTCGTATCATTTCGATTAGACTATCGTAAAACGTCACAATGGTCTTTTGTAAACGGAGGTCTTGTGGACGACGCAAACTGAGAATGAGTTGTAGCTTGTAGCAGTCACTCAGAGAGATAACGCCTCTCTATAAAATCTCCGTGTGCGTCAAGACTTGGACACAACTTCTTAGTTTAGAGCGAGAACAATTCTCGCTAATTATTACTTTGATAATGGAGTTTGTTCTACTCTCAGTTCACTTGTTAGTTTTTATATAAAGTTTCATACGGAATGAAGAAGATGTAGTAAGGTAATAAATAACTTAAATATCAGTTATTGTGGTTTATATTGTCTTGTTGTTGGTGTGATAATATTCGTGCTTGGCTGAGTCTGAAAGCCTAAATAAGACCCTGGTCGAACCTCTAGTTCATAGCCGTCTCAATGTTGTGTCAACTAATTCTTTCCGACACTCCCGCTACGTAAGGTATAACCACCAGACCTTAACTTTTTTGTTCAGATGCTGTGCTCTTATTTTTCCTTTGTCTTTCCTTGATGTTTAGCTTCCATATGTTTCTTGACTTCATCAATTGTCCATATTGGATAACCACACTTAGCTAGAGGGTGTCGTATATGTTCTTCCTCTTTGACCTTCCATCGAACTCTTCCGTAACTATTCTGTCTTTCCTATCAAGTAACATGCGCACAACTACCATTTTCTGATGAAGAGGGTGATGGGACGTGAAAGACAGATATTGGTCTGTATGGGTCTTTTTTCTGTAGACCATAAGTTTGATTGAATTGTCAGGTTTACGGATTATGAGGGTGTCCAAAAAGGGAATTTGGTGGTCTTGTTCTTCCTCAAACGTGAATTTAATTTAAAAAATTTCCTTCCAAAATCTTGGATGATAATGGCAATTCCTGGAACTACCTGCTTTCTCACTGCTTCTTTCAACACTCTCTACTTGATACGTCTGTCAGGAAACTTCAGGTGAGTGATGAATGATATTTCTTGCATTACAGAAATTTCAATCATCATAGATCAACTCTTCAATTACTTTCCACCAGGCATGAAAATTTTCAGCGTTTTATACATACATACATACATACACTGGGCTTTTATATTGCGCCATTTCATTTAGACCACGGCGCATAATAATACAACAACAACGATTTTAGCTGATTTCAGTGTTTTTTGTTATTGTTTTCAGTGTTTTTTAGCCTATTTCTGATAAAAAAAACCATGATTTTCAGTGTTTTTGATCAAGGCCAGTTTTCATGCCTGTTCCACCATCTTTCTTTGTGAACTTGACCTTTTTTGTCCCCCCATTTCTTCCAAGATACTTTGCTGTCTCCTGCTTCTTCCATGATTGGATTGTAGAAGGTTGTAATGGTTTCCAAGGGTTCTGCATTCCTGGCAACTGCCATTCACACACTGAGGGTTATGGAACCTATTCACATCTGACTTCTCGTATAGAAGCATATTGTAAAGCTCCTTTCCGTCGGAGATTCTGCTTTCCTTCAGGTCTTCTTCTTTGTTCATGGATCTGATTTTGTAATCAACTGCTTTCAATTTTTCTTGGATATTCACACAATATCCCAGGGGGGTACTCATGTTTGGTTTTGGTAGGGACGTGCATGAGATTTTGGAAGTAGACCCATAAATATACCAATTTTTCAAGAAATTTGGACCCATTGATATACCAAAAGTCAACATTTTCGGCCGACTTTACCCAAAATTGTTTTAGTTTTTACAAATTTTCCCAAAATTTTGGGAAAATTTTGGCTAGATTACGGAAAAATTGGGCTGTTTTCCTAAAAAATTGAGAAAATTTTGAAAAAGGACCCATTCATATACCAAAATAGGCTTTGAAAAAGGGGTCATTGATATACCAAAAGGCTGAAAATGCTACCCATGTTTGCGGCACGTCCCCGTATGGTCATTTGTACTGAGTACCCCCCCGGGCACAATATACACAAAGGCAGCCAATGTACTGGGTGTCTAAGACATGACTTCACATTATTCGGAATGAGAAAATAGAATTCAGTGAAACCAAGCTTTATAGTGGGGTTTTCTTTCTTCCAGAGTTGGTAGGCTTTCTTGTACATATGTCAGGTGCATAATGTAAGTTGGCTACCCACTCTTCCTAAGCTTTGAAATATTTGCATATTATTTGAAATTGACCAAAGTAAATAAACTGGCCTCAAAAAGAAACTTATAATTTTTCACAAGGTCATATCTTAAAATCCATTTCATAAATGAACAAAAATTACACACAGGATTGCTTCAATACTCCACGCTAAACACATGCCAATAACCAAGCAGTTGTCCAACTGACACAACAGTAAAATGCACTGACACGGAACAGCTTCGGTACTACATTCACAGGGGAATAATTGGAACCCAGCAAAAGAAATCTGTGAGAATGCGTTTAAGATCCTTACACAGGTGATTGTTTCCAAATAGTAAGTGGAATAGTGTGGAATGGGTCTGCTTCTGCTTTTCACACACTTTCTGGTTACTCCTTCATGTAATTATACACAAAATTAGGGTTACGGTTAGTTTAGGGTTAGGATTAGCTTACACAAAATAATTACATGAAGGATTGACCCACTTTCTTCAAGAAACAGGTCTTGTTCCACACTATTCCATTCACACACAGATTTCTTATGTTGGGTGCCAATTATTATGTGAATGTGGTCCAGGAAGCTGTTCCATGTCAGTACATTTTGCTGTTGTATCAGTTGGACAACTGTTTAGTTAGTTACTAAACAGTGTTTAGAGTGGAGTATTGAAGAAATCCTGTGTTCAATTTTTGTTCATGATAAGACCTTGTGAAAGTTTCTTTTTGAGGCCAGTTTATTCCTAGGATAGTGATGAATAGGGTCTTAACAAACACAAAATAGTTTATAAGGTTAAAAACATTTTAAAATAACTTTCAATGTCAAGTTATTAAAAGTCTTAAGTTTTTAAACATTATGTATCAAATAAACTGGTTTTGTCAAATATTATTTTGTAAAACATGAAAATGTTTTTGAAGTCACTTAAATAACATTAAGTACTGTATAAATTTAAATAAATCAAAACTAACCAACTGGACTCACTTATCTAAAGTATCACATCTTATCCTAGGTGGTTCTTCAGGGTCAGGGACAGCTAGCAGCTCCCACCACAAGAAGTAAGCAAGTTTATGTACAAAATATAAATGACTCGTATGATTAAAATTTGTTAAAAAATTGCGGTTGCCTGTTTCTGCTATTTGAGCATTATTATTTACTTTTTTGATAGTAAACTACAAACACACACAAAAAAATGAATCTACAAATTTCTTGTTACAATTTGAAGACCAAGTTGTCTTTATTTCCCCCCATTCTTTGTAATCAAATTCCCAGCTGTTTTGTGATAATAGGAGCAAAAATGAAATATATACAAACCAATCTTACATAGTACATGATATAGGCAAGCTGAACAACAAAAGAGTCAAGAATTATGCCCAAGTCATACTTAGCAATCACAAGGAGCATAGCAGTTTTGTGAAATAAATTCCCATCAATGACGTCTTTAGGAAAAGGGGTATACTTTTAAGGGTAATCTTCAATGTTTAGGGTAGTAATTTCAACCTGTCACATATTCGCAGTGTTCTTCATTTGGTGAAATAGATGGTTCTGGAGATGGTACACAGGTACACACGAAAATTGTATACACATCACACCATTTGGGGTCGGTTATAGTGTCTTATGCCATTTAGGGGTAACATTTCTGATATCTTACGCCAATAAGGGGTGAAATTTGCTACCCCTGAATACGCCATTTAGGATGAATTTTGAGATGTTGAGACAAGCATGGGTACCTCTTTAGTATGCGAGTGAACCCACCTGGAATAAATTCTGCCGTTTATCGTAAAAATGATTGACGATATCCGATACATCACAAGAATGTCGTGGAGTCAAATCCCAACATGCAGTTGACTTCTTACCTTGCTAGACATAACTGAACGCCATTTTTTAACCCCATGAGAACTACCTGCCAATTGGCCAAAATGATTGTGTCTATATAATTTTGAACCAATCAAGGATGGTATTAATAAAATCATCTGCAAATGCAGGTTTGACTATAAATAGTTTAAAGCCTAGTCATAATTGGCAATTGAAATGAGCATTTCAAGTTATCAACCAATCAGAAATGCTGTTAGATGACCAGTAGTGTCCACGGGGTTAATAGCAAGCTGTGAGTGCTAGTATGACATGGGCATTACAAATAGCAAATGCACAATAATGGTTTTCTTCATCTAATAGTACAACTGTTTTTGTTATATTGTTATAGGAACATTCAGAGATATTAATCCTGCTATTCCCCACACTGTGTTAGCTGCATCATGGTAAAATCAGCTAATTTTGGGGTTTTGCCTCAAAAGTGGTGGGGGCAAACTGGGGGAGCAAGCATGTGCAATATCCCCCCTCAACATACACCGATTTTTGGCTGTCATAATGGCTTAATTGCATGGACAAACCTTTTCTATTTAAACTTCCATCCACTCCATTGCCAAATTATGTTAGAATTCACTAATCACATTCTTGCTCAAAATTAACTATCAGCTGTAATTTTGTCCTATTTACTGTGATAATATCCCATTTTGTGCACTCTAAATTACAAGGATTTAAAAATGAATCCTTAAGACTGTAGTTAGGGACCAATCAATTTTAGATTTAAAATTAATCTTATAGATTTGAATTTTAAATCTTAAAGATTTAATTTTAAATCTTAAAGATTTAATTTTAAATCTAACACTTGATTGGTCCCTAATCACAGTCCCTTGGGATTTATTTTAAATCCTTGAAATTTAGAGTGTGGGTGCTGCAATATGTACCCAGATTCTAACCTTAAATGAGTGATATTTACGATTGTCACCATACATTTTAGAGGTTTTTACTGAAAAATAAATGCCACCCTTTCAAAATAATTGCATGCTCCATGGAATAATTTTGAGCAAGAATGAGATTTTTTTAGTGAAATTAAAACATAATTTGGCAATGCACTGGATGGAAGTTAATATAATAGGTTTTGTCCAATACATACAATACACTAGACTCGTCATCTCTACCCCAACCATTCTCCTGTCATGAGAGGGCATTCTCTGGTTCACTATAGTCTTTTTACTATGCATGGGGTCTTATTTATACCAGATCCAGGACTGTGAAACACTCTAAGAAGTAAAGGTTCTCCTGCAAGGACAAAAAAGGTTCTATCTAGAAGCTTTATTGCTTAGGGTGAAGAGCTAAATCCAGATTTGACAATGTTAAAAATATGATGCTAGATTTGGAAAAGCATAAAACCCTTGCTTACTGGACTATAGTATTTTTACCTTGGCAAGTCAGTGGTGTTGAGGCAGCTGTTTCACATGCATATATGTGACCTGCTCCCACAGCTGTTTCACACGCATATGTGACCTGCTCCCACAAAACCAGACATAAGTCACTAATTTTGAAAATTGAGTTTTTGATGTCATCATTTAATACAGGTCTTCAGCTTTTATTTGATACCAAAATTATGTTTCTGGGACATATGGACCTCATTCTACGGTCTTTCAACGGGAAGGGGGAAGTGACACATAAAGAAAAGGCAAATACTGAAAAACAAAATCTGCAAGGTTTTTCGTCCCTTTCCCAACTTTGACTCGCAGTATCTCGAAATAGCCGAGTGCGACGTATGGTGGGTTTCGTAAGAGCGGGTCACATATGTGGCATCTTTAAACACATGTATTGAACTATTCCATTTAAAATCCACACTACCCCTGTGGAAGATTTTGGAAATATCTGCCACAGGGGGAGTATGAATTTCAGATGAACTGAGCATATTAGGCAGCTCCAATTGAATTTCATACACCCTCTTTAAAAGATTCAACCTGAGGGAGAGAGTTTCAAATTGTAGCTGCTAAAACTGCTAATGTACTCATTCTATTTTATACTCCACCTGCGGCAGATATTTCCAAAATTTCCTACAGGGGTAGTGTGGATTTTAATTGGAATAGCCCAATGCCAGAGCTTTGAGCCACTGCCCAGGATTTGAACTTGCACCCAATGAAATGCATTACTGACACCGCTGACTAACTATTATTATATAACAGCTATTTCAGTCCAGAACAAAAGAGTTTAGTTTAATAATTTGAATACAGAACATTATGAAAGAAATTGACAAAAATAGCTTTTCTATCACTTATTTTTCATATTGCAATGATAATAATCAATACAAGCAGCAATTTGGTATATACTTAGTACTACTTACAATGGCCTATTCCAGTTGAAATCCATACATTCCCTATGGAAGATATGACCTTAATCTTCAACACAGGGGTGTAGGTTTCAAATGGAGTCACCCATTTAGGTAACCCATTTGAAATTCACACTCCCTGTGTGGAAGATTAAGGTTATGTCTTCCATAGGAGTGTTTGCATTTCAACAGGAATAGACCAACATTCATCTACATAATTATAAGCAAATAAAAAATACTGAATATAATATCAATTGAAGAGTTCAAATGCAAAAACTGATGATCAAATATAAAAAATATTAAGAAAATAACTATGTGCTACCTTTTGATCACATTTGCACACATTTACCTCAGAAATTTTGAAAGTGGGGTTTCTATTTAAAGCCAGTAATAACCCTAACTCACGGAACACCTGGTTTTTTGCTATCGGAAGGGAAAGAAGGAATGAAAAAGGAGAGAAAATGAACAAAGAAGTCACTTGGTACCCCTGAGACTCAAACCTCGGACCACTCGCATGCCACGCAGAAGATCAACGACCTGTAGCCTGGGTAGGCCCTATTATATGATTTAGGCTGATTGCATCATCGCATCATGTGCAATGCATGCACGAGCAGTGGTTTTAATAGTGAGATTTAGTGAGATCTGGTTCAGTTGGGGATAATTGTTGGTGGCCTTAACTCAAAAAGTTTGAAAATTGTGTTTAATATTGTTTTATTTTGCATCTGAACTCTTTAATTACATGTGACCCTTGACCTTGTTGCCATGGCTACATAATATAATCTAAAACTACAGCTACTGGTTAGAATAATTAATATATAATATATTAACATGTTTTTGTAGGCACATGAATAAGGCTTCAACAAGTTTCTGTACAAGTTTACAAGATAGAGAAAACATTAACGTCAGATTTAAACATCCTATTTGAGTCTTCTTATACAAACACCAATATTTGAAAGATCAAAAAATTAAGTAAAAAAAGGAAAACTGATTCTTAAACTAAATAAAACTATCAATCGGCTGGAATGGAATGAAAACTGTTGTAACATTTGTTCCTCAGAAACTATTGCCATTCGTAATAATCACTTATGTGCATTAACCTCCGAGTACTCTAAGAATTTACCTTAAAGCACTCAAAAAAATTGATCTTGACCACAGACAAAATTAGGACCAACCTTCTCCTTTTTGTAAACATCTCATGTGATAAAATACTAATGTATGCCGACTTCGCACAATCCTCTACTTTTTAAAATAATAATTATATAGAAAGTTGAGAAAATTACAAAATGGGCTATTCCACTTTAAATCTACACTACCCCTGTAGAAGATTTATCTAAAGACTTCCACAGAGGGAGTATGAGTTTTGAATAGACGAGACAATTGGGTAACTCTTCCATTTGAAATCCTCACTCCAGTTGTGAAAGATATAGGTACAGAACGAGTATGGGTTTCAAAATGATTAACCCTATAATATACCGTTTTCATTTTACAAAACCAACTTTGACACTGACCTGACAGTTTTGTATGTCTTGGGCGACATACTTTTTCAGAGTGATTGGTATCCCATCATCCTCTGAAGAAGTATGTCGCCCAAGACATACAAAACTGTCAGGTCAGTATCAAAAATTTGGTTTTGTATACAAAAACTGTAAATTATAATTATCTACAAGCCTGATGAATCTCTTCACATGATTAACACTGACCAATTAATTTGAAAAACATACTCCCCTTGTGGAAGATATTTCCAAAATCTTCAACAGAGGTAGTGTGGATTTCAACTAGAATAGCCAATCCTTGATATATATAAATAGATACACATCCCTTGCCCCATTATACATGGGCACACATACATATAATCCAAAGATTTCATACACAAAGATTACCGACTCAAAATTGCACCATACGTAATGCTATGGCAAATCCACCATCTTGGATTGTCGCTCATGGGGCCACTTTCAAAATATTTCTCCGGCATTTATCCATAAGAGCCCAAAATCAAACACCAAGTTGCATCATTTCAAATGTTAGCATGCATTCAACAATACACTTTGGATCTAAGTTTGTCGGGTGCAATGCAAAATAATCCAGAGATACATGAAGTAGCCTCTATGAGCGACACACAAACATGGCTGAGTCGGTAATCCTTGATTCGATCTCATTGATATAAATCAAACAGCTAGCACCATACATGATCAACCTACAACAAAGTACTGTGTTTACTTTTTTTGTACTGAAAAGTAAGTGTCACATTTTTATTCACATATTTGGTCAAAATGTTTTCATCCTTAGGCCTTAAAAGAACTTTGTATTGCCCATGATCCAAAAACCTGAAAAATTAAGGTCACATTTTTTTTTCAAATTTGAATTTTCACAAAATGCCTGTTTTACCTATATTAGTCTCAGCACACACACTAGGATCCACAACATGTTCATCTATCAGGGCACAAAAACTCTGCAACTTGAGGTCAAATTTTGCACTATGCGTGTTTAATTGAGGTTATTGAACTGTGTCATAGGGATGAGGCTATTGTGGTCCATAGTGACAAGTCAAAAAATAAGCCTGACAAACATAGTAAATCATTGTTTACCATCATATTTTGTGGTAAACTTGTATTTTTTAAATATTGTATGTGCATGGCAAAATATTTTTTTTAAAGTAAGCCGACCGACCCTGATGTTAGAACTTTAAAGGCAATACAAACTTTTTTTCAGGCCTTATAATTTATAAATATATCTGCAAATTACTTCCATCTTCAAATTTCTCTTAACTGTTTAGTTCTTTTTTGATTAATTATATATTTAACACATTATTTTTGGTCAACTTTTATACTTCAAATAATATCATTTGTCGCTTCAATAATCCAACAAATACATTACACAGTGTGCGCTTGTGGTAATGTCTTGGTCATATGTCAGGTTTATACTGATGACAAGAGTAACATATAAAATTTACAACTTCATTTTTAGATTTTGTTTTGTTTTTATTGTTTACATTATTAAGTGTCCAAAAAGGACATCCATGATTGTGCTTCATCTTATTTTCATTACATGATCAAAATGCCACTATATTTTGAAAATAATATGTGGCCATCTTTAGGTTCTCCACACAAATGCATGCCCAAATGTGCATTTTTAATTTTCACACTGCTCTAGCAATGCGCCAGTTTACGCACACGCAACACACACTTTGCCGGTATACCCTCGTTTTGAGATGACCATGTAAAGGATCAATCACAAGACATTGGGGCAAGCTTGATCTAGACAGAGATCCGCAAACTGCAATAATGCGCATCACCTTGGTGCATCCATGATGGCTTGCATTTCACCAGGAAGATCTGTGCTTAACACTTGAGAAAGTTCCTGCAATCTTATGCTACCCCCCCGGGGGGGTTGTCAGTACAAATGACCATACGGGGACGTGCCGCAAATATGGGTAGCATTTTCAGCCTTTTGGTATATCAATGACCCCTTTTCAAAGCCTATTTTGGTATATAAATGGGTCCTTTTTCAAAATTTTCTCAATTTTTTCGAAAATAGCCCAATTTTTCCTTAATCTAGCCAAAATTTTCAAAATTTTCCCAAAATTTGTAAAAACTAAGACAATTTGGTTAAATTTGGCGAAAATTTTGACCTTTGGTATATAAATGGGTCCAAATTTTTGAAAAATTGGTATATTTATGGGTCCACTTTCAAATTCTCAGCTGCACGTCCCTACCAAAACCAAACTTGAGTACCCCGGGCTACCCCTTTACTATGCCACTGTTACTGCATGAAATGTGCATCCTGTACACAGTCCCAGATCATACTATACAAGTCTATATTAATCTGGATCTAATTAGAACCACATTGATATAGATTAAATGTCCCGTCTGGATTGTCCCATTAATACATGGATTAGATTTAGGCACTTTTGAGTGATCACATATATCGACTGCAGTGGGCTATTCTGGTTGAAATCCTTGGCCTTAAAGTCCCAGAGATGTATGCATTTCAACTGAAATAGCCCACTATTAACACCAGGAGGAATTTTTTCCAAGAAAAAGGTGGAAATATGAACACCTTTTTTTTTTTGGTAGAAAGGGAAAAGAACTTGCAAAATCAGTTTGGAGACACAACATTTTTGAGTGAATGTTGCAAGGGACAAAAAAATGTTTTGTCAAAAAAAAATTGCAAATTCCATCCTGCACCCTGATGGTGTTAATATTGACCAGTCTCTAACACGTACACAATTGGAGCAACAAGTACAAAGATAGTATATACATATTGTACAGACAGCAGGTCACCTTTATTCATGTTATTTGTACTTTCAAACTTAAGCTGCAAAGATTCAAAGAATGCAAGGTTTTCAAGAGAATAAAATGTTACATTTTATGTTGGGTACGGGGATGGAATTGGGTCATATGAAACTTTTTTGGTGCTGCCATAAATAGAAAATATATTTTTTAAATAATACCAAAGTGAATAAGATGTGACCCTCAAGCACAAATGGGTTGTAATGTCGGCAGTTTCACTCATCAAAAATTCATAAAAATGAGTACAAACAAGCCTATGGTTCAGTGGTTCTTAAGATAGCTCTTGATATTTTGAAAAATATCTCAAAACTTAGACTTTCTAATTATGTTGATCTAAGCCTATATGGCTAGCATGCAGAATTGTATATCGGAGCCAATGTCAGGATGTAGATTATTGGTAAAACAAGTGACTATTCGCCCTTTGCACGGATTTGCCATTTTGCTACCAAAACAAGGTTCTCCCTGCAAATGCATGCACATAATTTCTCGTGCTCAGTTTTCTTGCATTGTGGCAGAAGACTTTTGCCATATGTACGCAGTAATTAAAGTGTGCGTTTGACAGGCGTACGCACACACAGCACACTTTGCAGGTAGAACCTCGTTTTGAGATGACCGTTCCAACGGCGAATAAATATGATCAATTTGTGTCCGCGTTCGTGGTCAGTCAAAGCACCAAAGCAAAGCGATACAATTGCAGGATACCAGCGAAGATGTATCATACCTAAATGATGAATGGCAATGAAGTAGCCCAATATAATAAAGGAACTGGTGACACTTAAAAGTAGCACTGGTAAACTGGCAATCATTATCATCTACTGGTCGTGTCACAGCTCTTTGTGTGGACAAGTAGCCCAATGTCCAAAGAAAGGTGCTGGTGTGCAACCATGTTATCATCTACTGGTTGTGTCACAGCTCAGTGTGTGGAAAAGTAGTCCAATAAACAAAGGGGTTGGTGCGTAACTTAAAAGTAGCACCCAAAAGTGCTAGTAAAATGGCAACCATGGTCATCTTTTTCACCCGGGTTGATTAGTCTAGTACAATATAAAATTTTAATCTTATAACAAGATCTGTCTGTACAAAACGTGTTGTAGAAAATGTCTGAACAAAGCGGCCTCTATTGACAGTGGTTAACGTTTCTGCCATCTGCGGGTGATTCAAATAACTCAACGAGATCCCCGTCTAGCGTAAGGTCTCGTATACAACCAACAAGTCCTGAGCTGTACCGCTTTGCACTTAACTCTGAGATGTCGGCCATGCCACCTGCAAAAATAATACAGAATATTGTAAAGATAAATAAACTAATAAATTAAATAATCTTTTATTTGCGATTCGCAAATATTCAATTTGAATCATCTTATGCCCTGCTAATAGGGCGAAGCTTTTTAGGTCACCGTTTTAACTTAACAATTTAACTGAGACCATGCTTTGAAACAAGCTAAAATCTACAAGGGCAATCCGGGCTGCATATGATATCCACGGGCCTTGCTCAATTTGTATGTGCCCATCAAATATAACAATTGTGATGTTACGCTGGTCCACATCTGTGACACTTTGTCCCAGGGGCAACTAAAGTTTGACAGTGTACACATGTACATGATCAGAAAAAAACGAATGAAGAGTCCTTTCAGAGAATGAACACAGATCCTATTAAGGGGGGTAGTGGTTTTCTGGTCTTCATGCTTTTTCTTTTTTACTGAAATCATAATCACTTATATTCTTACCAAGATAGAGTCCATTATCTACATCCAAACTTGTCATTAGACCAGGTGCGTGACTTTTGACCATATACCCATCAACGGTTAACATAGCATCCTGTGTGTCTCGTTCTATTTTTAGCTTGTGCCACTCTCCGTCATTAAGCGTGGTGTTACTTAACAGCTCGGCTGTCCCACCACCTAAATTGTAACTGTAAAATAAGAATAAGAAATTACATTAAATTTTAATTTGGTAACATTGATGAACTCTATGAGCACTACCACCAGGGGGAGGGTTAATGTGCACTTCAATATGAAATGGATATAGGTGGAGGGCTGGCACTTTCACAGTAAGGGGTGAAACTCTGTTTAAAAAATATGGGGTCATTGGGCGAGAGTATGACTTTTGGCATTCGGTGAGAGCAAAATGTGGGGTCATTGGATGAGAGATAGACCGTTTGGCTCTAAATTAGAGGAGCATAGGGTGAGAATGACCTTTATTAAAATGGTGTCTTTGAGTGAGTGCCAAAAGAAGGCTTGAAAATTAAATTTCTAGTTCTAAATTGCTTCAAATGGCTTATTTAAAAAAAAAAGTAATACAATCGGTGACAGATAACTTGTCGCTGTTCAAATTGAAAAATAAGGGTCTTTGGGGGACAGATCGAAAGGGAAAATAAGTGGTCTTTGGGTAACAGAGCACGTGCTCATAACAAAATATGATGTCTTTGGGTGACAGCGATGCTGAAAAAGGGGGTCTTAACGGCCCTACATACGCATCACCTCCAAAGTGGGATTGCCCCCAAGCACTACTGCCTTTCTTACTTAGCCTCTGATTAATTAATTACACAATATAGTGGCCATATATGCCCCTTACCAATAGTTGCAGGCCCCCACTACAAATTCTATTGCAAGCAAACAGTACATATAGCTGCTAGAATGTGTGCATGGAGTAGATTGGTATTATGAATGACATGTAGACCCTACATTTCCTTTGCTTAGCTAGCATAAACAGCTCGGAAAGAGCGATATCCGGGTCAAATATCATAATTCGTAAAAGTTCGTTGTCATAGCAAATGATGAGATTTCCACACTTGTTTCTTTCTAAAAAAGTACAATGCACTCTTGAAGTGTATGTGCCAGGAGAATAATGTTTTCAATGTTGAGTATCAATTTTCAGAATGACTTTAGTTATAACCAGTGTTGCTAAACTTTTTAAGTGCCAAGGCATGGGGAATTGGCTCGTCAGGCTGCGGTGAGTGACTCTCAAGCAGCCCAATTTTTAAAATTCTAAAAAAATGCCCAATACCGGATATTTTGACATCACAGTTTTACCCAAATTTAGAGACTAAATCACTATGGGTAGAAAAGCACTTTAAAACTTTTAGGCAAGTAGCAGCACATTTTTTTGAGTAGCGGGAAGTGATGGCCAAGTAGCCCAATTGTGCGCCTTTGGCATCACTGGTTATAACCAGGCACCAGGTCACTGGGTCACCACAGCTTGGTACATAATCTTTCTAAATTTAAATGTAACAATCGAACATGTAAGATTATTTAGGCCTAATTCTATTTGCAACAATTTTAACATGCATTTGTGTGATGTTTTGTGAAGTGAAAAATATAACAGAGAATATTATTCAAGTGTTTATCAATGTAAGTTTATACAGGGCTGCACAAGGCTTACAGGTCATGAGGGTTCAAGTTGAAGCCAAGCGGGGGCGCTTGCTCCCACTTAATGCATATTCATAACATTCAACATGAAGTCACACTACTTTGTGAAGGCAGGTGGGTAATTATTTCTCACAGAAATCAGTGATTTTAAACTTGTAGGTCTTCCAGCAAATACCAGTGCCTTGTAATGGTGGAAAATATAATTGGAATATTTAGTATTAACTTCCTATATCTTCAAAAAATAAGTCCGAATGTAGACTACAGACTAAAATCGATTAAATTCCAAAGTGCAACACTATGAAATAAATAAACACAATATGTTTCAAGTGTTGATTGAATAACACTACAGATTGTAGAAACATGGAATAAATGAAACTATCAAATTTAATTGCTGAGTATTTGCCGGCCAAACTCTGGTAATTCACCAGTGTGTCTGCCTAAAGCTGTTGTTGTTGCCCAGGGATGCCACTGAGAGAGAGAAAATACACAAAGAAACTTGTCCAGAAGAGACTTATAGTTTCGTGTTCTCTATGCCAGAGCGGCTCCAGCACTAGGGAAGTGCCTCAGTGCCATCCCTTGTCTCCTGATGACAGTGTATAAGGCAGTAATCACTGTGTGACGTGCTAGAGTTTACCATAATCAATACAAAGATAGAACCAGGGCCCAGAAAAGTACAGATTACCAGGGAACTATTACTATTAGGGAAAGGTGAGTGCAAAAAGGTCAAGATTCCAAAGTGGTATATGACCTGAATTGATGGGTCAGTATCCTTCCCATCATGCTTAGTAGGGATTTCCATACATGATATTATTGTGTTTCACACATGTATAAGCATTTTGTCACATTTTATCAATATGACTCTTGATTTTGTGTTTGAGAGTTATGCATGATGTATTGTATTGTATTAGACTGCTCCATAGACCACTGTGTTGTAATTTTGTTCTGTTAACCAGAACGTATAAACTATAAATGTGATGATATTTCGCCAAGCAAATGAATCTGCAAGAAAGTTTTTGCACATATAAACATTATGTAGCCAGAGCTTTCCAGCGGTATAAAAGTTTTTTTGAAAAAGTGGGGGATGAGGCTGCATGTGGATCACGAAATGCCCCTCTAAACATCTTCCAATGGAAGTTTTTGTTTTTTCACAAGGCTAGAAATTTGAAACGGCAGGGGCTCAATCTTGTACCGTCACATACCATAGTTGAACGCTAATATCAATTGAGCTACTTGGACCATTTGCATAAAGCTATTCTTGAGTACCAACAAGGTAGATTTTAATAGACAATAACATACCTTACTACAAGAAATCCTTCTTCTAAACCAATAGACAAGAAGTCACTTGTTATTGATTGTTCCATATATCGTTTGCCTGACCACAGAATCAGACCATCAGCACCCCAGGAACGGAACTGTAGGCTAATATCTGTCTGTTTACCTCGTATTCTGTAGAAAGAAGCAAAAGTAAATTTGTCATATACTGTAGAATTCCATCTTCAAGCAAAAATAACCTCTAAATGAGGGTTTTTATTTATGAATGAGGCGAAAGGCAGACACCCTCCACAAACACATTACAATAAATTGGTTTTACAATAATAAATGTTTGTACAGCTGCCGGAATCAATAATATAGTTGCTCAAACTCCAAATGTTTTTGTGGATGGTGTCTACAGGCATGCTTGTAGATGGAATTCTACAATATACCGTAACCACTCAGGTATAAGCCTATCCCCGAGCCTACCCCCCCAAGATGGGAGATTTCACTCCAAATATGGATGTGGGCTTATTACGGAGATTGTGTTTTGAATTTTAAAAAAAACTTCCCAATTTGTATAACATTCATGCCCAATGTAGAAGTAATATATCTGTCATCTATGTATGGACTGCCAATGTATAAATATGTTGTTATGTTTATTCTTAAATGTGAGAGCAAAGCATTCATTTGATTTAAGAACTTACAGCTGAGCTAGTGTAGCCTTGTGTCCAGAATGTTTTCAAAAATAGGGAGTGGGGTTATACCCAAAGGTGGGCTAATACCTGTATGGTTATAGTAAATTGCCATATCTTGCTCAACTCGGGTCATATGGAATTCACTAAGGTGTCAAAATAAATTAATTCCCTGAGTGGCTGGAAAACCTGTTACTTTAACCCTAGCTCTATAAAATCTTACAAAATCTTACAAAGCAAAGTCACTGGGCATGCATGTATCACCCAAAGTGATATAGTTATATGCACGGTTTCGTTGGCCAGGCCAGCAAAATACCCATGGGTACCAGTCGCTGATGAAGTGCTCGGCATGCGAGTGTCTGGGTTCGAATCTCAATGGAAACAAACAACTTTTTGTGTGCAGTTAACTTAATAAAATAAAATATAAATTTCAGAATTTATATAGTGCATTTGTCCAGAGGATTCAAAGCGCTGTAATTTTGCTGTGTGGTGAATCATCACAATCAGATCGCATCAACTAGGATGGTTGCAGCCGAACCTGGCGCAAACCTATCCGCACTTAGTTTGTAACATCCATCCATTTTCTGCAGCTCCCCAAATTCCATTGGGTGAAGGAAGTATTTGATAACCAAACAACTAATCACCGATTTTGAAAGCAGGAGGAAACCGGAGATCCCGGAGAAAACCTTCGAGAGCGAGCATGGATCGGGATAAACCAAATGCACATACAGGTCTTTGGCACGGCCGGGGCTTGAACCTGGGACCTCAGTGGTGCAAGGTGAGGGAACTACCGCTGCACCAACTCGCTTCCCCAACTTACCTGTTCATAATCCATTCTGTTGTATACCATAAATAACTTTCTCCTTGGAACATAGGGACTTCTATTACTTTCTCTATTTCTGTAAATAACATTCAAAAATACACAGAATTAATCAAATATAAGCACTCCAAATACACCGGAACAAAGTGTGATTTGATCCTAAATCCAACATAATCAACCCCATCAAAAAAAAAAGGTCTACACACATAAATGCTGAAAAATATCTGCTATATGTAACCATGTACAAATTTCATTCAGAAGATATCATCATCATTGTCATTATCATCATTGTCATCATCATCATTTGTCTGCTGCGGAGCAGGTGACCACAAACTTCGTCCAACTGCAACAATCTTGGGTAAGGAAACAGTTTTGTTTGGCTGCAGCATCCCTTCCACATCTCCCAGGAGGAGCTGAATATACTGCAAGATCAATGTGTGTGATAATCCTGGTTTCCTATGGTGGAACATATAAGGCATATTATTTCACAGAATCGTCGTCTGTCTGTCTTTTGTTTATCTAGGTGGGTCCGTACTAAGGGACACACATGCTTGGGTCCATGAAAAATCCATGGTCCTGACCTGTGCAAAATGCACAAGCCAGGCTATAGGAGTTCACACCAGTAAATACAAGTCTCCTACACCATGGGAGAAAAAGTCAGTGTTTCAAACGAGGAAACATGCAATATGACTGAATTAAATCCATTAGAAAAGGCTTAAAACCCAACTATTAGGCCCTGATTCATATTTAATCCTCATTTAGGCCTGGGAAATAGATTGTCTGTGAAAAATGAGCAGGATCTGACTTTTTATTACAATTTGGCTAAACTTTCAAAATGTGTTACATTTCAGAAACACCAAGCTATTCGTGAGGTGGCGTACGCTGTATGGGCTATAGGGTGATCTAGTCGACATTTTTCTGGAAAAAAATGCTGGACTCCGTATATAATTTCTACAATGGATGACTTCATCTGACCTTCGACTTGCAGACAGGGTAAGTTTTGAAGAACTGAGTCACTATGTAGTCAAGAAAATGATGTTTTCCTGGACCCTGTTTGTACAGAAAGTCAATGGGAGCTATTTACTGGTGTGCACCCATAGCTATCAGACAAAGTATGGATGGATTTCTCTACATGGCAGTCTACTAGGACAATGGACAGGCCTGGTGCCAGTCAATACATCACCCCAAACACTCAAGTTTTACGTGGAATGGCTCTGAGATACTTTAATTTTCCATAACAGCACTGTTGGTCATTGCAGAGCACCTGGATGGCTCTGACCACAACAAACATGACCGACCTGTTGAAGGCATCTTGGAAAGTTGACACTCCTTGAAGCCTTCCCTGCTCCTCCTGAAGATATGCATGTACCGTATTTATTTCAATAAGCGCCCATATGGTTTACCTAATTTTTTCCTAACAGGCGTTTATTAGAGACAAATTTACGTATGTTATAAAAGGGTCCTGAGACGTTCTAGTAGCTTTTCTGATGTAGAAAATGTATTACAGGTTTACACGGGACTTCTATCCCCTGCTATTTCACTGTATCGACGTCAACACTAGTGGTACCCTTTAGCTAATTGAAAATACCCTGGGCGGGTGCTTATTGGGGCATATGGGCGCTTATTGGAACGAATACGGTATTTGCTTTTGACAAAATAGGGAACTCACCTTTCTCACAGTTTTTGCCATCAAAGCCTAGCCTACAATGGCACGAGTACACATCATGGAATGGTAGGCAATCACCATGGTTCTGACAAGGCTGACCAATACATGGATGCTCTGCGTTTAACACATTGACACCTCTGATGGCATCCTCTACCAAGTCTACTGGAATATCGCTGATGACAACCTATAGTGTTTAAGAAATGCAAAAATGATAGTTACAGATTAAAAATGTTAACTTTCAGTACCAGCACCCTTCATCAGTTTTCCTATCAATTATATAAAGCACAGTATTAAACCAGAGGTATCCCATAGCAAAAGAAAAAAAGTACCAAATATTTTGGTTGATCACATCACATATTAATATTATGTTCTTACCCTTTGAATGTCCCCAATAAAGGACTCTGATACTTCAGCTTTGTTTGCAACAAAATCCCAGTTATCCACTCCACCTATGTATAATTCAGTCTTAAAGCTGGTTTGTGTGAATCCCCCACTAGCCATTCCTTCCACGATAGGCCTGCTATCAACCTGTAATGTGTCACACGTGTCAGTCCCTGGATGCCACGACGATGTGCCATTGATCCATTGTGATTGGTTCATCTGACCTGATGAGAAAATTGGACAAATAGGTAGATACTATGAATGACCTTAGCCAAAAGGCTTAGAAGCGATGCCTCAATGGTAAAGATATAATGGGATATTCCAGTCGAAATCCATACACCCCCTATGGAAGACATGACCTTAATCTCCCACACAGGGGGGATGTTCCCTGTGTGGAAGATTACGGTCATGTCTTCCATAGAGGGTGTATGGGTTTCAACTGGATTAGTCTATTCCATACCTCAATATTGCAGGACCATCTCCATTATCAAATCGGAATTCCACATGTCCATTATCAAGGGCCAAAGACACAAAATCCCCTGTGCCATCTGTGTTGAATCCACTGTAGACTAGCATTCCATTGTCTGATCTTGGCTTGAAGATGATCTCAATCTCTATGAATGACAGATGGTTGTTGCCAAGGCTCTCATGGATGAGGTGGGATGAGCCGTTGAATGATGGGATATGGATGAGAATTTCTGAAAAGATGAAAAGTGAAAATCGACATATGTAGTGGCATAAAGTCCCAGATAGTATTTGTTGCCTGTTATTAATCTTTAAGCTTCCAGAATTGGACTATTATTAGGTTACTTTTTGTTTATGCCAAGGCTAATCGTTGCATTAACAGCATAGCATTTATTTAGGTAATGATGATGGGTTGGTGCAAATGCTACATGGTTAGAGGCCGGGAAAATAGGACTATTTTTCCTGAGGTACTGGCTACAGGCCTATCACCCCGAACCCAGAGGGTGAGGGGTGATAGGCACATAGCCAGTTCAGAGGGAAAATAGTTTGCCCTATATATACACCCCATGAAGTATTTTTTCTATTACACCAAACTTGGGGATGGGTTGTCAAGTAGATAGGGAAAACTATCGCATGGTTGTTGTTTGCGATAACCCAAAAAAGTGTCATGATATGCTCACGAATATTTATGAGGTGTAATTAACCTTCCTCTTGAAGCTAATCCTGGTTTGAAGCTACATGTGCTGGTGAAGTAGGGCATTCCAAATGGCTACAGTGTATGGGAGAAATGATCTTCTGTGGAAAACCATGTTGACCTTGGAATTTATGGCATGGTCATATAATCTGCTAGTGCACTTTAGGTGAGGGTCAATAGTGATGAAGCTCTGAGAGAAGCTGGCACAAGAGATCTGGTGCTTCCCAGTAAAACATACCATCAGAACCTAAAATATTGTCTGAAACTGTGAAAAACTATCTACCTTGTTCGCAGACAGACCCTGAATATTCTAATGAATAAAGTCATGAACTAGGAGATTTAGCTATCTTACCATGCTCACAGGCTGACCCAGAGTATCCCAATGGACAAAGATAGGTGCAGGTGAATATCCACTGATGAGATAGAGGGCTAAGAGATTCAGTCTATCTTACCTTGCTCACAGGCTGGCCCTGAGTATCCTAATGGACAAAGACACAGGTGGCTATCAACAGATGAGATAGAGGGCTAAAAGATTCAGGCTATCTTACCTTGTTCACAGGCTGGCCCTGAGTATCCTAATGGACAAAGACAAAGGTGACTATCAGCTGATTGTGCTACGCATGTCCCGCCATTTTTACACAGTGGTTCTTTGCAAACATCACTGCTACATTCACCTACAAGAAAAGAGAAAAATATCATATTTTACATGAGTAGTTGCATTACTGATGACAATCCATGAAAAGAGACATTATTATACTTGCATCTAAATTTGGCAACAAAATGAACAAATGAGAATTTTGTGAGGTTTTTTGTCTGCTGCCAGCATTTTCAATGCAATGAAATAAAAAGAGAAGAAAGACAAAAGAGAAAGGTGCAGGCTGGTTTTCAAATGCTGTATATGGCCCTGTCCCAAACTTTGTTTGATCTATATAGCTTTCAACAACCAACTCCATAGCCAGGCCTTCTTGATTGATATGATGGAGCAGACATTAGCCCAGTCACTCTTTCTACTCCCAGGCAGCTCTAGGCTTTTGACTAAAAGCATCAACATTCTCAGTAGGCTGGTCAGCTTACAAATAACTGCCAGTTGAGATTTACCATTTCAGATTACATCCATCAGCAAATTAGGTCACTTAGTTCTGTAATATTTGAAGTCTTGCTTCAAGCCGAAGATAACTACAGCTAGAGCCAGCAGACTCAGACCATGATAGCCAGCAGTCTGATATTGATGCAATGCTAATGCTAATGTCTATTATGAGGTACAATACCCTGACATGTAAGTTGTCCAAGTTTGTCTCATATAGCTTTTTATGGGAGGGGAGAAACCTTTTCCACTGTCACTAACCATCCCTTCACATCCAATTCCAGACCGTGGCTTAAAGCATCCAAGTCCTAAGTAGTCCATTCAACCTATCTAAAGCTGCCAGTGGAGATTTGCAATTTACATTCAGTCCATCAGAAAATTAGGTCAGTATTACCAAAGTCGTGCTTTTAGCCAAAGATTATGCTATAAAAACAGCAAGCAGGTCCAGAACATTGCCAGCAATCTCATGTAACTTGCTAAAAGTAATGCCTATTCCATTATGAGGGAGGTACATTAACCTGAGATATGAGTTGTCCAAGTTTGTCTCCTAAAGCTTTTTAGGAGGACAAACATTTTTGACTGTCACCAACCATCCCTTCAAATCTAATCCAAACCATGATCAAAGTTCTAAGTAAGGCTGATCAGCTTTAAAAGTAACTACCAGTTGAGATTTACCACTTCACATTGAATCCATCAGCAAATTAGGTCACTTAAGCAATAGAAACAAATTAGTTCGATCTTTTGATCGACCATCGATGCTTGGTCGATCCTTATTATTTATTAAATCAATTAATTTAGTATTGTTAATTATGATAAAATAGTAATTTGTGCCTGTTTTGATATTGACCAATATAAATTTAACCTTAATTCTGATTAATTAGTAGTTAGTTTGTTAATAGCAAGCATCGAAGCAGCATCGACGGTCGATCCAAAGATCGAACTAATTTGTTTCTGGTGCCTTAGGTCAGCATTATCAAATTATTGCTTCAAGCCAAAGATAGTCAGTCTGATATTGATGCGATGCCAATGCCTATTACATTGGGGAAGATGTACATTAAACTGAGATGCAAGCTGTTCAAGTCTCCTTGAGCTTTATTAGGAGGGGAGCCTTTTTCACTGTCACTAACCATCCCTTCACATCCAATACCAGACCATGGCTTAAAGCATCCAAGTCCTAAGTAGTCCAGTCAGCGTATCTAAAAGTGCCAGTTGAGATTTTCCATTTCACATTGAATCCATCAGCAAATTAGGTCACTTAGTTCAGTATTATCAAATTCTTGCTTCAAGTCAACGACAACTATAACAGTTAGAGCCAGCAGTCCCAGACCAGACCATTTAGGAGGTACATACCATGAGATACAAGTTGTCCAAATTTGTCTCCTATAGCTTTTTAGGGGAGGGGAGAAATCTTTTTCACTGTCATCAACCATCCCTTCACATCCAATCCCAGACCATGGCTTAAAGCATCCAAGTCCTAAGTAGTCCAGTCAGTGTATCTAAAACTGCCAGTTGAGATTTTCCACTTCACATTGAATCCATCAGCGAATTAGGTCACTTAGTTCAGTATTATCAAACTCTTGCTTTAAGTCAAAGACAACTATAGCTACAGCCAGCAGTCCCAGACCATGATAGCTAGCAGTCTGATATTGATGCAATGCTAAAACTAATGCCTATAACATTTTGGAGGAGGTACATTAACCTAAGAAGCAAGTTGTTCAAGTCTCCTATAGTTTTATGCTTTTGATTATCCAATCCCAGACCGCTGCATAAAGCATCCAAGTTCTTAGTAGTCTAGTCAAGCTAACTGCCCATTGAGATTTGCCACTTTACATTGCATCCATCACAGAATTAGATCACTTACTTCAGTATTATCAAACTCTTGCTTTAGGTCAAAGACAACAAACAGCTAGAGCCAGTAGACCCAGACCATGATAGCTAGCAGTCTGATATTGATGCAATGCCAAAACTAAGGAGGTACATTAACCTAAGAAGTAAGTTGTTCAAGTCTTCTATAGCTTTATTACAAGGATGCTTTTTGATTATCCAATCCCAGACAGCGGCTTAAAGCATCCATGTCCTTAGTAGTCCGGTCAAGCTATCACATTGAATCCATAATCAAATTAAGTCACTTAGTTAGCTCAGTATCAAACTCTTTTATGCTTCAACCCACGGAAAACTACAACCAGAGTCGCCAAATCCAGACCATGATAGCCAGCAGTCTGATATTGATGCAATGCTAGAACAATGCCTATATTGCATTGTAAAGGAGTGGACATTAACACCACGTGGGTTAGCCAAGTCTGTCTTCTAGATCTTTATGGGGGAGGGGGTGACTGTCACCAACCATCCCTTCACATCCAATTCCAGACCATGGCTTAAAGCATCCAAGTCCTAAGTAGTCCTTGTCAGCCTATCTAAAACTGTCAGTTGAGATTTGCAATTTACATTCAGTCCATCAGAAAATTAGATCAGTATTACCAAAATCTTACATTTAAGCCAAAGAGTATGCTATAAAAACAGCAAGCAGGTCCACAACATTGCCAGCAAGCTCATGCAGCCTGTCAAAAGTAATGCCTATTACATTATGAGGCGGTACATAACCTGAGATAAGAGTTGTCCAAGTGTGTCTCCGAAAGCTTTTTAAGGGAGGGGAGATATCTTCTTTGACTGTCACCAACCATCCCTTCAATCCTACCCTTTTTTCAACATTTACTGGGATGCGGTTGCATAGCTGGACATACAGTAAGTGACCCTAAGGCCTCTCACCCTACACTGTAAAATAAGCATGGTACCGGTACCCCAGCAACTTCATTTCTTGTTCAATGTTGCACATAACTCTTGCTGTATATACTTTTAAATTGCCTGATACATACTATACATGATAAACTACCTGTGACAAGTAGCTTTCCAAACTCTCCTCTCCCTCTTAATGCTCTGCGTGCTAGCCAAATAGGCTTCATCATAAAAAGTTTTGAGATACACATGTATTTTCTTTCTCAAAGTATTAGGAACTTATCTAAAGAACCACTGAACCAATACTATGCTTGTTTGTACTCATTTTAATGCATTTTTCATGCTGATTCCAAATATGGTCATGAAAATTAATATTTCAGAAATTTTTTGAATTAAAAAAAATTGAAACTTGTTGTCTGCAGTCAGCACCCTGTGGAGAGAGTTAAAATTCCTTCCATTAACATTAATAACCTGCTTACATCACAGACCAACTCTGATAGCTCATTTGTCATGTATCATTATAACCAAAATTGATCTGGTCTCCAGTGGCACAGTTCTTTATGCATTCAACCATCATAGCTGAAAATTTGACCTCATAAAAGTTGTGGAATATGAGTTTGAGTACCCAACACATTCAAAGGTCATTCATATGAATGTACAAACAAATCAGGGTTAAAGAACTGTGTCCTGACATATGAGCATTTTGCAACAAATGCCTTTGATATCAAGCTACTTTGTCAAGCCCAACCCATCCTTTCACTTCTTGTTATCCAGTTAAATCACCACTTCACTTCTTGTTATCCTTACAAGTTACTCTTTTCACTTCTTTTTATCAAAGTATGCTATCAGCCAAAAGGCCCCATTATCGTTACCATGATTCTCTCTGACTGCGGACATGAGATGCTTCGTAGTAAGTCGCTGTATCAAACCAACCTTATATTAATGCTGTAAAAAATGTAGGTAATGTCCAGTAATCCAAATCTGCAGTGATATGCTATCTACTGAAGATAGCATATTCAATGACAGCATATATGTTATGGATTAAAGATAGTATATTCAATGGCATACCGTAAAATTCCGTCTACAAGCATATATATGCCTCTAAACGAGGTTTTTTTGACACAAGAGACAAGAGGCAGACACTCTCAACAAAAAACGTTATTTGGAGTTTGAACAACTATATTACTGATAAAGGTGGCTGTACAAACATGTATATTTGTAAGCAATCTATTGCAATGTTTTTGAGAAGGGTATTGGCCTTTCATATCTTTCGTTAAAAAAAACCCCTCGTTTAGAGGCATATATGCTTCTAGACGGAATTCTACGGTATGCTATCTACTGAAGATATCATATTCAATACATATCACATGAACATGCTATCTACTGAAGATAGCATATTCAATAGAAAAAAACATGGATAGGCTATCTATAGAAACATTGAAAAAAAAGACACAGCAAAATCTTCCTTACCGACATCAATGCCGTCAATTGATAAGCCCAGTGGCTCCTTCCGCATATCATAATCTTCATCATTAATAATGAGTCTCTCCACACATCCACTGAAACCAGCCTCTACTCCCAGGGTAGATGAGATGAGTCCTATACTTCTGTGACCACCAAGATAGAAATTCTGTCGTAGCGTTAGCTTGGAATATGGACCCTGCAAAATAGAGTAAAATGAGAACAGAAGTTTTTAAAGGTAATGTTTAAACCAAATTAGTCTGAGAGAAATTGCTTGCATCTGACATATTCAAAAATCCTTGTCCACGCCCTTCTCAACATGCAAAGCGACTGTGAGAAAGAAATTTTGCATGTGTTTTCCATATTGAAAGGTTGTTCAAAAGCCCCTCCATCCATTTTTTGACCTACCAAACAGGCAATTTGTCCCTTGTTGGATTACCGGCCCCAATAGTATTCACATGCACCCACACACACCATCAGAAGAAAAAAAAAATACAGATAGGGCATAGAGGAGTAGTATATAAATGCCAACTCATCTGGAATTCTGGTCTGAGATATGGAAAAAAAATAGAAATTGAATGTCTGGATAACCCTCTCCACACGGGTACGTTGTCTACAGACACCAAGTTCTTTAAAAAGTGCGGAAGTTGCATGACCATATTTGCAATCAGCATGAAAAATGCATTAAAATGAGTACAAACAAGCTTAGTATTGGTTCAGTGGTTCTTAAGATAGCTCTTGATATTTTGAGAAAATATTTCAAAACAACTTTTCAGTGGGATAGTAAAAACCCAGATTTCCCACATCCTCTACATGTATGGTGGGGGGCCCGGGTGGGGGAGAATCTGTTTGTAATAGCCTGGCTATTCCTGACCATATGCTGACTATAATTTTGTTATTACCACTTTCCAGACTCAAAATAAGAGATCATTTTGAACATGGTGAATGACCACATAACCCAGCAAATATACTCAATACATCTTTGAACCCAGGCATCCTTGACGTGAGTTGACCCTCTGGGAGATAGCTTCAACTACATTTTCTATCACACATTCACACATCTCACATTTATCACACATATTTTCTTATTAATACATGTACATGACTGTATAAGCTTATACAGATTACATTGGTGCTAGATTTCGTTATTTTGCTTTATTAATAGAAAAGAGAGAAGTTGACGAATGCCTCCAACAAGGTGTGTTGTATATTAATGTGCTAATCATGGCCGCCGGGTATGGTAGGGGTTCACTCATAATATATAAAGCGGGAAATCAGTTTATGCAAGATTCTTAATTGAATGGCAGGGTGCTCCACTGAAGTCATACATCTTGGCATATTTACATAATAGTATATTTGTACACAACTACTTCACTGTCATAAGGCAGCTATTCATCATTATTCCCTTTTATTTCAGATGAACTTTACCTTTCAATTCCCATCTCTCAGAAAAATATAATAGATCATTTCATATCAAGATCGGAAAAGTTCAGAAAACCACACTATTTATTCAGTAAGCTAGGGGGTCAAATTGTACCCAATTTGGCGATAAGAAATGTCATGAATCATGGTAAAATACAGCTTATTTAACCAATGTGAACATGGGGTCATCGGTTTAAATATTTTCCTAGCATATTGAGCTAACACCTCAGCTACTTGGTTTTTCACAATAAGATACTATTAAATGGAAAGAAATGATCAATTGTTCGTCAATTTTCATCAGTTAATTTTTTTTACAGAACGACGATTATATGCATTACCTGTTCCACGGGTCAGTCTCTTACACAAGACATACCACCACATGCTTGATTGCACATTGAGTACATGTATCCTTAGCAAAAGTACCTCTCTCATCCATAAGTTCATCATAGTTATGATGTCTGTTACACATTGAAACTTCGGAATGACTCAGTTTGAAAAGGTCCATAAATGAAAGAAATTGTAAAATCGGACAGGGGCTTTATTCCACAACCAACTGATTAGAAGGTCATCACCTATTATTATACCATCACCTCCTTGAATTCAAGCCAGAACAATGTCACTCTTTTTGTCAATAGTTTAACAGAATACACCATACAAATAATAAGGAATAGTGCCACTATGAGATGAGGACATTTATTGTGCTCCAGGAGCACAACGCATTGATGGAATCTCAAATAATCTTAAGCTCATACCTTGCAGACAAATCATGTGTGTGTAAAAGTCATATCAATTATTCACAGAGTACAATATCTATTATTTCACAGTCTGGGGAGGTGTCTGGAATTCTCTGTTTTATTTACATGGCAAGAGATTACAACAGATACACACTTCCAAATATAATTAGGATATTCAATCTGAAATCCATACACCCCCGATGGAAGACATTGAACAGTCACATTGGTCACATCTTCCATAGGGGCGTATGGATTTCACCTGGAATAGCCAATTGTTCTATCAGACAGCAGTCACCCACACCAACAAACAACCACACACATCTATGCAACAACCAGACAGAAACAGACAGTGTAGCTAGGATCATTGTCAGAGGACCAAGATCATATTGTGAGAGGGGGCAGAAACTTAGAACTGACAAGCACATAACCTTAAAGCTGGCAAATATAAACTCTGTAAAACATGTACAAATCACCACTATACTGTCTTCTCCATCTTCAAACAATTTTGATAATTTTGACACAATATCTCTTTTTTCATTGATCTCTCCGTGTATCCTTAACTCTACTTCCCTTTCTGTCCCTAATTTACTTTCTGTGTTATAGGCTAAAACTGGCAAACACAATATCACTTCTGAACATGTCATCATACAACTTTGATCAGTTTGACACAATATCTCTGGTTTTATTCCGTTCTTTTTTTTCTATATAAGCTTATTAAAGTGGACAAAGTAACACATTACAGTACATAGAGATCAGCACTGATCTATATTGGCTCTGTTTTCATAGAATGTAATTTGAACATGTTGACACAATTCTGGTTTTTTTTTTTCATTCAACTCTCCATATTACCTTAAAGCAGCAAACAAGAATGCCTTACTCTCTAAATGTAAAAGAGTGAAAAACCACTCTGAATTTCAGAGTGAATTTAAGTTAGCTCTAAAAGAGTGGGTTTCAGCTCTAAAAGAGTGAAAACAGTACACATAATTTCACTCGCGATTTTGAGTGAGCCTCACTCGCTCAAAAGTGGCGCAAAATCTCACTCTTTCTTGGAGTGAACTGTCAGCCAATCAGAGCGCCGAAAATCGGCCGATGTTTGTTGAACTTGTGTAACAAAATGGCGAACAGTGTGTGAATGAATAAGCGAAAAGCGGATTGATGAAGAAATAGACAGCATACTCAATAGTGATTACATTTATGTGTAGGTCATAACTAGTAGCAAGTATACACTTGGTCTGGAGACAACAATGACAGTAAGCTTAAGTCATATGTGAGCAGTTTGTTATCGGCCTAGTGTCGGTTTACATGTTCGCACTGATGTAAGCTTAATTATGTAGGTTACGCCGCATCACGCTTCTCCAGACTGTGACCGTAAACATGGTATTTGCCAAGTGTTATGTCCTACACCTAAGTGTACTCACCATTGAACAGTTTGACTATTAGCTTTACTAAGCCATAGTTTTTCATCATTCATCCCACACTGAAGTTAGACACATTGTGTATGTGCTTAAGCTTTAGACCAGTTCAATATTCCTAGACCGGGCCCTACCATAACCTGGGGCCTAGCCTCACAACAATTTAAAGCACATAGTAGCTGTTATGAACTGCTGTGATATTCTTGTCTATATAAAATAGGCCTAAATGAATAAATAAATAAATAAATGCCCTTTTCTGATTCACTCTTTTCCGGAGTGAATTTTTTCACTCTTTCTTGAGAGTGAGCTTCACTCTAAAAGAGTTGTCACTCAGATGGCTCTTTGAAAGAGTGAGATTTCACTCTTTTTGAGTGATTTTTCACTCTTTCACATTTAGAGAGTAGAGTACATAGAGATCGCCGCTGATCTACCATGTATAACCATGTTGACACAAAATCTGTTAACCCCCATTTTAGTAACAAAAATGTGATAAAAAAAAATGACCCATGCTAATTTTCTAAAACTTTCAGAGTATGTAGTATGAACATGTAGAAATATAATCAAGTAGTTGCCCTACTCTCTAAATGTGAAAGAGTGAAAAATCACTCAAAAAGAGTGAAATCTCACTCTTTCAAAGAGCCATCTGAGTGACAACTCTTTTAGAGTGAAGCTCACTCTCAAGAAAGAGTGAAAAATTCACTCCGAAAAGAGTGAATCAGAAAAGAGCATTTATTTATTTATTTATTCATTTAGGCCTATTTTATATACAAGAATATCACAGCAGTTCATAACAGCTACTATGTGCTTTAAATTGTTGTGAGGCTATGCCCCAGGTTAGGGTAGGGCCCGGTCTAGGAATATTGAACTGGTCTAAAGCTTAAGCACATGTACACAAAGTGTCGAACTTCAGTGTGGGATGAATGATGAAAAACTATGGATTTAGTGAAGCTAATAGTGAAACTGTTCAATGGTGAGTACACTTAGGTGTAGGACATAACACTTGGCAAATACCATGTTTACGGTCACAGTATGGAGAAAGCGTGATGCGCGTAACTCACATAAGCTTACATATGCATGACATGTAAACCGCACTGGGCCGGGTAACAAACTGCTCACATATATGACTTAAGCTTACTGTCAGCCGTTGTCTCCAGACCAAGTGTATACTTGCTACGAAAGTTATGACCTACACATAAATGTAATCACTATTGAGTATGCTGTCTATTTCTTCATCAAACCCGCTTTTTTTAGCCATTCATTCACACACTGTTCGCCATTTTGTTACACAAGTTCAACAAACATCGGCCGATTTTCGGCGCTTCTGATTGGCTGACAGTTCACTCCAAGAAAGAGTGAGATTTTGCGCCACTTTTGAGCGAGTGAGGCTCACTCGAAATCGCGAGTGAAATTATCTGTACTGCATGTTTTCACTCTTTTAGAGCTAACACCCACTCTTTTAGAGCTAACTTAAATTCACTCTGAAATTCAGAGTGGTTTTTCACTCTTTTACATTTAGAGAGTACCAGCTCTTCTCCAAAAAAATAAAAAGTCCTATACCGCACTGATAATAGAACCTAGGTGTAAACTCTTTGTATAACCTTAAAGTGGGAAAACAAGAACAGTGCATAGAGATCACCACTGATCTGCCATATTGCTCCATCTTCATGCAACTTTGATCATTTTGACACAATCTCTCTGTGTTTTTTATTAAACTCCCCATATAACCTTAAAGCGGGCAAACAAGAACACATTTGTGATGCGATCAAGCAATATCAGTCGGAACTTGGAAAAAGTAAATTTTCAGTTTCTTATAGGAGAGTAAAATTAATTTACAAAGCTACATTTTGCTGAAAACCCTATTTGAATTGAACAACCAGTTCCAAAGATATGAGCAATTAAAGAGTTTTCAAAACAAAAGGAAACAAAAGGCTATCTCAGAATCAATATTTCCGAGTTTCGACTGATTTTGCTTGATTGCATCACATTTAAGAGATCTCCACTGATCAGCCATGTATATATCTGTGTTTCATACAACTTACTTTATCATGTTAACACAAAATCCCTGTTTTTTCATTGAACTCTCCGTATAACCTTAAAGCAGGCAAACAAGAACACATTAATTTGAGTTCATAGAGATCGCCACTGATCTTCCATTTATATATCCATGTTTTTTATACAACTTATTTTATAATTTGATTATGCTGACATGATCTTGCTGTTTTCACTGAACACTCCGTATAACCTTAAAGCGGGCAAACATGAACACCTCTGAGTACATAGAGATCACCACTGATCTGCTATGTTTCTCTCATCTTCATGCAACTTTGATCATTTCGACACAATCTTACTCCCAGTGCCTTCCTTGTATGCATACCTAATGCCAAAATTTCATAAATAAAACATACCGTGACATTTTCATCTTAACTGTTTTCTGGGTAAGGGAGCTTGCACTTGTAATTACAATGGGATAGGGATGTTGCCTTGTTAGCTGGTCTTTTTAACCCCAAGAACGACTGCCTCTCCTACGCTGTTTTTTATTGGTTAATAATGCAATATATTAACCTGAGTAACCAATTATAATACTGCTTCAAAATATCAAGGTTCAACCCTCTTCAGCTGAACAACATATTCTTACAAAGTTGCTGATTGGCTCAATAAATCATAGACTTCTTGTAGCCAATCAGGTGATGGTATTCACAGGGTTAATGCTATCTGTTCTCTTGTTTGTGGCTAGTGCTTATGATGCAAATAGCTCTATTCTTTCCATGGCTATACCAAGATAAAAGTTCCAAATAACAGTTCCAAACTCTGCAGAAGAGAGTGGTTGGTGAAGTCTTTGTAAAAGATACTTCACGATCGTTACTGAGAGGGGAGAGCGGCAAAGCCGTAAGCCATTCCAAGTGGCAAAGCTCTGATGGAGTGCTGGAGGCACAACAGAGACGATTGTTGAAGCCATGAAAGAGAGCCGACCGGCTCCCTGTCGTGGTGGTACTCTTCAAACTACTGGGTATTTTTATACTAATACAATGTATTTTGCGGGAAAATAACCAATTTTTGGTAGCATCAGCATAATAACAATAATAATGTTTAAACTGATAATAATAAATTCATCGCTGGGATCAGATCATGTCGACATACATCATTTCATAATCTGAGCATTGCCATGATTTCCTTATTATCCTCAAAGGCTTACCAATATTTTCAAAAGATATATTGCAATGATTGAAAACTCCCCCGTCTGTCGTTCAATGATTTAATAAGCGCAAAAGAAACATCACTCTGATTTAGATCTCCCCAGCAGGTCGTTCAATGATTTAATAAGCGTCCCCTTTGTGAGATGCTCCGACAAGAGTCAATTTGCGCCATCTCTATGCATATATGTTAAATCAGGATTTTCTTTCTTTTTTGGGCGGATGTAGAGGTTGGTATCTTTTATTTTCTATCAGAACATGTCGTCTGCTCAGTGCCAAAAGTGGTTAAGTGCAATAGCTGCCCTGTGAACATTTGGTAATTTACATATATATTTTACTCATCTGCACATGACAGCTACGTATGGCAGCTATTGCACTTACCAACTTCTGGCACTGAGCAGTCGATCTGCAGTACATGCAAATTAATACATAAAAGACAATTGTCAGTATTTCATCAATATATTTCTTTCTATTTCTGCTCTCCTCCATAACATTCAGAAGCTGTTTTGATAAATACTTGCAAATGCTGTGTTTCCACTGAAGATATCTTACCCTTCCCAGAATCCTTTACAACATTTCATCAAATGACACTTCCATTATTTTGAATTGTAGGTTCTCTTCATTCTTCAGAATAGACTGGCTAATCTTGGGTCAATAGTCAAGAAATATAGTTTTCAAGATCCGGATGTGCTCTGTTCATTGAGGTACATTTCATCACTATCAACCCATGTTGCACTGGATAGACTGTCACAAACGTTCCGACCAAAATAATTTTTTATTTGAAATTTTTTTTTTACTATTTTCATTAAAAATCTTGAATTATTCCATTAAAAAAATTGTCTGACATGAAGCTCAAAGGAAATTTTTTTCTGTGTCTCAAAATCATGAAGTTCATGTTCGCCAATGTTAGATCTACCAATATAACGTGGCTACAGCATCACAGAGCTCATCAATTTGCTATGTACTTGAACTATGCATCTGAGAAAGGAGTTATACAAACAAAAGTGTTGTTAACAAGAATTGAGGCGTAAGATTGTGCCTCTAGTGCTTGGCAGGTTGTAGACTCAAGTGAGAATGCATGAATGTTAGCATGCTGGTCACTTTTGGTGAAAAAAGAAAAAAAAACCCTTTTACAGACCATCTGTAAACAATATTTTGGGCCTTTAAGGGCTGGGGTATGAACGTTTGGACAGTATTTATTTTGGGACATTAAAGCACATTAGACATATCGAATTGCATTCTGAATACGAAGAATGTCCTTCTGATATCAATTAATTTTGATTTTTTGAAATTCGCAATGTAATACACATTTTATGGCAAATCATTAAAATCGATATTTTTGATATTTAACAGTACTCGAAGTAAACTTTATAAATCTGATGATTTATACTTAAAGAGTATGTAGGTGGAATGAAAAGCCGACGATCAATTGAAAATTTTGACCTTTCGTATTGAAGATATGGATTTTTTTTTCCAAAACACCAAAATAAATTAGGTCTTTTTGGGAAAAAAATCCATATCTTCAATATGAAATGTCAAAATTTTCCATTGACCGTCGGCTTTTCCTCCCAGCTACATACACTTTAAGAATATATCATTAGATTTATATAATTTACTTCGAGGACTGTTATATATCAAAATTTGAAAAATATCAAATTTTTAGAATTTGTCATAAAATTTGTATTATATTGTGATTTTCAAAAAATGAAAATTATTTGATATCAGAAAGACATGCTTCTTATTCAGAATGCAATTCGATAGGTCTGAGGTGCTCTCATGTCCCACAAAAAAATACTGTCGAAACGCAATAAATGCTCATTCTAGATCCCTTAACATGGAGCAAACTGATTAAGGGCTCGGTCACCCACATTTGCACTGTATTTTTTCTTTGGGGCATGGGAGCACATCAGACACATCAAATTGCATTTTAAATATGAGGAATGTCCTTCTGATATCAAATAATTTAGATTTTTTGAAATTTGCATATAATACAAATTTCATGGCAAATTATTAATAATTGATATTTTTGACATTTAATAGTCCTCAAATTAAACTTTGTAAATCTAATGATATGTACTTAAGTGTATGTAGCTGGGAGGAAAAGCCAACCATCATAAGAAAATTTTGACCTTTCCTATTGAAGATATACATGAAGTTTCCAAAAAGACCTAAAAATCTAAATGTAATATTGTATATCACGAATTTCAAAAATCTAAATTATTAGATATCAGAAGGTCATTCCCCGTAAGAATGCAATTTGGTGTATCTGATGTGCTCTCAGCAGGTCCCACCAAAACTTGAAACTGTTCAGACATGGGTGACCAAGCTCTTAACAAACATTTAAAAAAATCTCTGCCTCCCAATAATAAAAACGATAATGTCAAAAGGAGACACTTCTGGGCAGGATCGTAAATGAGAAGCCAAAAATCTGCCCGGGTGATTTTTTTACAATTTGGGTTTGTTGCGTATTTGTGATGTTATTAATGTTTAAAATATTGTCTAATAGTTTCATACCGGAATATAACTGGCATCTTGTATTTTTTATACCAAATCTACACACCATGGAATTCACCATATCACGTCCAAGCACTATTCATCATATACCCCTGCATAACGAAATTCAACAATATTCAATATCCAAAGCAATATCCTCACTACAATAGGTCCCAAAAACAGAAATCCCCCACCCCACATAATCGCAAATTGACACAAAAGCTTCATTCCCATTTATTTCATCGAAAATGGTCCTGTCATACACCTTCCCCAATCAAACACATTTCTCTTGCATTTGATCATCTTCTACTCTTCCCTAGAAAAATCATTATAATACCAAATCTACACACCATGGAATTCACCATCACGTCCAAGCTCACATTGGGCGCCCCATTCCTTTTTTAAAGGAATTTTTATTCAAGGTAATTCCTACTCTCAACATTGTCAATAATATTTTTAAAGGCCAATATCTCGATTTCAAATTTTATAATACCATAACTTACAAACTCAATATCTTCGCTTAGGAATGTCCGATTTCATTGGGGGAAAGCGTAATGGAGCAAAATATGTAAAAACCTCAAAATTGATAACCTGCCCAAAAGTGTCTCCGTTTGACATGACACGTCACAAATTATTTATTTATGGATGTGTTTGAGAGCAGACTGATTAAAAAATCTTCTCTAATTTCCCAAGTAAAAATGTAGGAACTGACAAGGTGTTTATACTTCAAATACTTTTTAAAACTTTTGGAGAAAGCATGGCTGATTAACAAGCACCATCCGATGTTTGAGCTAGCAACAACCCGAGGTCATTGAAGGTAAAAACTCAATTTTAACAAAAAATGTCACTGGTGCCCTTTTGTCATGGTTCGGCAGTATAAACCTTGCTTATATTGCCATGAGCTTATTCAGAATATATTCCAGTTGTGATCTTTTTGTCGTGGTTCGTCAGTATAAACCTTGCTTATTCCCGTAAGCTTTTTCAGACTATATCCAGATTAAGTTAACATTTCTTGTCAAAAAGGTGTCAACAACATCTATGCAACTTTCACATCAGGCTGTTCCAGTTGAATCCATACACCCCTATGGAAGACATGACCTTAATCTCCCACACAGGGGGTGTTGATTTCAAATGGTGTAACCTATTCAGGTAACCCCAATTTGAAATTCTCACTCCCTATGGGGGAGATTAAGGTCATGTCTTTCATAGGGGGTGTATGGATTCAACTGGAATAGCTCATTTTCACTTCCGTGCTTATAACTACAGGTATTTCTCATTCATAATTCATTATAGCCCTATGCTATGAATATACTCAATTGAATAGTAGTGATTATTTTCGTGAGGGTTTTATTTTCACAAATGTTATGAATCCAGTCACACCTGTGAAATCAAAAATTTGCTAAATCATGTAAATGTTCAATAGGCATTGTATGTGTGACAGGATTGAACAACTGTAAAATAAATAAATCGATAAATATTCCTTTTCCTTCAAATCACGAACATATATTTCCACAAAAAATTGGCTTATGCAGTAAAAAAACTTTACTAGATATACAATAATGATACAGTAAAAGGATGATATTCAACTTTCCAGTGAAATTTTGAATTCCACCTGCAGCATACACAGCAAATATAATTAATGTTCTTAAAATGTTTATTCCAAACGTTTTAATAACATTAAAATGTCAGGTTATTTAAAAGTCATGAAAAACATTTTGGGCAAACATTTTTGCAAAATATTTTTTCAACACATAGATAACATTCTGTTTAAAATGTTTTGCATCAAAAATATATCTTGAAGAATGTTAGTAAAACGTTTTTATATCTTTTATATAACCTGACATTTAACCGTTTTCTGTAAAATATTTTGTATTTGCTGGATATACACTTTTCCGACATAAAATTTTGATGGGTTGCGTTTTACAGGAGCAATCAACGATTGTTTGTAAAAAAATGTGCTGCTTTGTCAAAATGAATAAAGTTGCTTTGATTGTTATTTGGTATGTCATGTTTATTTGGCATGTCCAACATCATGAAGTAGGATTAATTACCAATGAGTTTAAACTATTTTTGAATGTATTGCCCTGCACTAGATGTTACGCCATTCCTCTTTATTGCATATACAGCGTGTTTATAGTGAATATACCGCATTTTGAGTATACCGTACACGATAATCCTTGTATATGTCCAGATACTCTTGCTGTTTATGGTGGGATACAGTTACCGCACAAATTATATACCAACTAACATTATCGTACATTTGCAATTACCAAGGTCACACGGGGAATGTGTAAATATTGTGGCGCGAGCTATTAACAGCACATTCAACAATATGATTATGGCGGCAAGCATGTAGCTTCTGTTTTGATAACTCTTCAGTGGTGAGAATCGTTCCAAATGTCTTGCTCGCATTCTACGCATCATGAAAAAGCTCCTACTTCCGGTAATACCATACACAATTTATACTGGTGTGTTTATAATGCAAATATCTGGCGACAATATCCTTTGGTTGAGAAGGATATCGATGTACTGTAGGCCCGGGACTGTAGGCCTACATACATACTGCTAGTGTTTATAGTGGGCAAGTATCCCGATAATTTCTGACCGGATAGAAAATGTACCGCACATCTGCTCCCACTATAAACACGCTCAGAGATTACCAACAGGGATAAAAACCTGGATCATTATTCTACAGATTGTTCACATCATGCTGATCACTCGCACCTGTAAGATTATTATCTTTGAAAGAGCGGCATCATATTCAATCATCATTGCAGACATACACAGGTGATGAGTGCATCCTGCTTATAGTGTAAGCCAATACATTAAAAAGCATTAATTGCTATAGTGATTAATTCTATTACATCACTACTTCTATGGCAAATAGTGGCATTCTACAACATAACGATTCATTTAAACACCATTTTAGTCTGAGAGCACACAATACTATAAGCAACAGTGTACACCTTTCATGTCATCAATGCATTAATGAGGCAACATTAGTAACATAGGCCCTACTAGATTGCAGCTGCTCTTTTCACCTGACTTGAAGATGTTGTTAATTTGCTAACATTTCATGACATATCACACCCACTAGATCCGTTTACTGTCTTAAAGAAGGAGAAGGACGATTTATTTCATTCCTTTTTATTGCAAGGCTATATTTATTCTTTGTAGCGCAGTAAGATTACTATAGCCTTCACATTGTGCCACTTATTCATACACCTGTAACTAAAATATCTTGCCAGGAATGGGCTATTCCAGAAATTAATGGTACCCCAAAAAGAAGACTGGAATTCCCAGTGTCCCTAAAGAAGACAGGCAAATTTTTGCCAACATTTTTGGGAATTCCCAAGCATGGGAATTCCCAGAGCAAAAAAATGGTGAAAATTTTTGGGAATCCCATGTCTTCTTTAGGGGGTGCCTTTAATTTCTGGAATAGCCCAATATGCCATCATGTCCCTTGCTTGCATAGATTTCTCTTCCTCGGCATAATAGGCTATTCCAGTTGAAATCCATACACCCCCTATGGAAAATCTGTTCTTAATCTTTCACATAGGGAGTGTGAATTTCAAATGGGGCTACCTGAATAGTGATTCCATTTGCAATTCACACTCCCTGTGTAGGAGATTAATGTCATGTCTTCCATAGAGTGTGTGTGGAGTTCAGCTGAAATAGCTCAATAACCAGAACAAAATAGTGACTACAGTCAATGTCTGATTCTTACTGTCATTGAAGTTTCCACCTGCTGCCCTACTTGTCCAAAGTGGAGGGAATGGTTCTTGAAAAGTTTATTTGAGGGTGATTTTCTTTAGCTTAAGGTACGGTTAAGGGATCTGGAATGAGCGTTTTGAGTTGTTTCGACAGTATTTTTGTGGGACATGAGAGCACATCAGACATATCGAATTGCATTCTGAATACTGAAGAATGTCTTTCTGATATCAAATAATTTTCATTTTTGAAATTCACGATATAATACAAATTGTATGACAAATTATTAAAATTTGATATTTTTTTCAAATTTTTGATATATAACAGTCCTCGAAGTAAATTATATAAATCTAATGATATATTCTTAAAGTGTATGTAGCTGGAAGGAAAAGCCGACGATCAATTGAAAATTTTGACCTTTCATATTGAAGATATGGATTTGTTTCCCAAAAAGACCTAATTTTTTTGGGTGTTTTTGGAAAAAAATCCATATCTTCAATACGAAAGGTCAAATTTTTCAATTGATCGTCGGCTTTTCGTCCCACCTACATACACTTTAAGTATAAATCATCAGATTTATAAAGTTTACTTCGAGTACTGTCAAATATCAAAAATATCAATTTTAATCATTTGCCATAAAATGTGTATTACATTGCTAATTTCAAAATTCAAAATTATTCTTCGATTCAGAATACAATTCGATATGTCTGATGTGCTCTAATGTCCCACAATAAATACTGTCCAAACGTTTATACCCCACCCCTTAAGGTAAAGGAGTTGAACCTGTAGTTTGTTTTTATGAACCTACAGGACGGAGTGCCCATATCTCTTCTGTTAGCAATTAGGCCAGACTCCGCTGTGAAATGTTGCTGTAGGAAGATTGCCACACCTCCACAGCGAGTCTGCTACCTCCCAGCATTTAAGAATGCCGGTAACCATTTATACACCTGGGTGGAGAGGAGTAATCAAGATAAAGTGCCTTACTCAAGGGCACAACACGATGACGTTGCAGGGGCTCAAACCCCCCCCCCCCAACATTCTGATTATGAGTCGGAGCCTGTTCCGCTCAGCCACCGTGTTCCCAATAGCTTCTTTAGCTTACTTTGCACAGAAGTGAACAAAAAATATGGTCCTATTTGTGACAAAGAGCACTTTGACAAGTGCACATTTACCCCCAAAAAAGTGGGGTCAACAATTCAAAACTTCTGTCAAGAAAAAATATTTCCTTCGGTACATTAACAAGTTTATGCCCACTGGTTCCGAAAACCTGGCTATGCTACCGTATAGTCATGATATCCTGCAAATGGCCATCGTAAAGTATATAAAATAAGAACTGTCTATCTTTACCTGCGGATCAGCAAGGAATTGCCAAGCAGAGGGTTATAAAGCTTACCTGAAAGAGGCATCTACTCTGTAATTTCAATTTGCACTTGCCAGAATTATTGTCAGTACTTTCACAAAAACATGTAACTAAGTACAGATTTTTGCCATCTATAGCTCCATTACGCAATAAAACCGACATTTACGGATATAAATATCCCCTCTGCATCCCATTCATGTACTAGTATATCCATAATCAAAATAGTTTCATTTTAGTGGCTTGGTTTAGTGACCTCAGTGACCTCTATTCAACAATCATAGGTAACAGTTGTCCTCTAGTTGTAGAGTATGAGTTTTTAATACCCAAATTATTCAAAAAGGTCATTTTATGATGTACAAAATATATTGGGGTTAAAGAACTGTGTACTGACAGATGAGAATGTTGAGCTCCTAGTGTATCCATGGCAAAAATATCAATCAGCTAAAGCACATTTTCAATTTTGAGATCCTCTAGTTGTCATGGCAACACCATGAGCATTTATACCACAGTAAGATTCGCAGCTAGATTTATGGTCTTAATGACACAACTGACATTTGCCGTGGTATCATCCCATCTTATCACGGTCCAACGACTGTCAGAACTCTTACCCCCTAGTTGGCCCCAAGTAAAAATGCAAAATTACGAAAATCTCCCTAATTTTTGCTGCAATTTTGTTGATTTTGCCCGCCTGAAATTCACTTTGGCCAATCCCCAAAAATAAAAAATCCTGACATTCAAAAGTTTTTCTTTGAAAAATACTTCATGTTGCCCGTCCCTAATTTCCCCCATCCTTGATATAAATATTGACCAGTCCTTACAGTAATGGAGATCACTTTCATTGAACAGAAATGTATGAGCATGGCTCACACTCACAACACGAAATAAAAAGTTATTATCCCGGCATTTTCTGGTCAAGACCTGATCAGTTTCCATCTCTTAATGGGCTATTCCAGTTGAAATCCATACACCCCCTATGGATGACATGACCTTAATCTCCCACACAGGGGATGAAGATTTCAAATGGAGTCACTGATTCAGGTAACCCCATTTGAAATTCACACTCCCTGTGTGGAAGATTAAGGTCATTTCTTCCATAGGGGGTGTATGAATTTTAAATGAAATTGCCCAATATCACTATTAAATGCGAGCTCATGCAATATAGGTTTGTAGAGATCGTGATCTGCACGCTGTAAACAGATTTATATTACTCATTTATCTTCCATAGTGACCAAGGTGTAGTAAGTATCACAATACTGTAAAAGTTGTTATTTTTGTGTGTGTAATTTTTCACGCTTTGCCAATTAAAACTATATTGGTTGTTTTTAATTTCATGATTTTGAGTTTTCTTACATAGACCTCCCAGGATAGACCCCGGGGATAGACCTATACATACATTAAAGAACATAGTCGCTTGTTTTTATTTTCGCGGTAGTTGTAGAAGTACTATAAATTCCATTTTACTGTTAGATTCAATTAATGAAACTATTGAAATGTCTTTTTTCTGTCTTATTTTGAGATGAGAATTTGAATATAAATAATTGAGAAATACACAGTAGTTTCCAACAAAAAGAATAGTTTTTCTGATTATTCTGGTTATGCTAATTTTTTTGTTACATTAGCTTAAAAAACAACAAAAAGTAACAACACATTTTTAGACTGAAAACATACTTTGGGTTTTTTGGATTTTTTCAGGGGGACGCATGGTTAATCTTGGGGAAAATCTGAAAATGTTGCATTTTTAGCCCAAAGGGTGAGGAAATGTACAATCCCCCTTGGTGCCACCACTGCATGGCTCCAGCATGGACTAATCAGACACACAGAAAGCAGCACAAATCTTCAATCTTGAAGCCCCCATTGGCACCTCCACTAGCTCCAGAACTAATCCAACAGTCTGAATGGAGTGAAAATCCTCTGAGCTCTGCTAAACGTGTATCTCATTCAGACTCATTGTGACATCAAACACTGTATGCTGCCAATAGAAGCAAGCACCATTCAACCAGCCAAAGTCAATGTAGTGTTAAACAGGGCTTGCTGGTTTGGTAATCGGAGACCAATTTCTAGGTGTACACAGACATAATGGAAGGCAAAACCTCCCTCAAGCAGCTTGATCAATGTCATGCAGAGTGATGCTAACTTCATGGTTTACCTGTGCAATTTGGGTGACTCAAAGATCTTTTGCTGCAACTCCGAAAATTATCTGCGGGGGCTCATAGTGGAATGACGAATACAGAGTTGAGGAACAAATTTGGGTAGCATTTTCAGACCTGTAATTTATCTACTAGAGTATTGGATGGGGTGTCCCATTTGCTCTCTTCTGAGTTTCTTCAGAGCTGGTCTGCCCTGTGCATGACATTCTGCCTTTTGAGATCAATGATTGATTGACCGGGGGTTCACTCCCATTGTGGCCTGTACACATCTGCGATAATAAAAAATGTGTAAAAAGGGTAGTTTTTTATGGGTAGGCATGATACGCGTGTATAGGGTGTCAAAAACATGAAAAAAAGGGTAGCAAAATTGCAATTGCTAATACACAAAAATGAAATGTAGGGTATGAAATTTGATGCAAGGAATAAAATCCCTGTTTAGGGTGTGAAAACAGGTGCGTGTTACCTGTTCAGGGCATCGCTTTAGCCAAGGGTTAAATCCTTGTTTAGGGTGATTTTTTGATTATCGCGATGGTGTACAGGCCACAATGGGAGTGACCCCGGACTGATTGCCTGTGTGTTTTGGGATTTGGTCCTTCTGTCTTGTTGGTGGAAAATGGCCAATTTACCAGAATTTGGCAAATTCATAGCTTAATCTTGAACAAAAATCACGAAATTCCAAAATATTAGTATAATATTTTTGGTCTTGTTTTTGTCAAATTTGGATCAGATATTTTGACCTGGATGCTTTATTTAGCCTAATTGAGTGGTTTCTTACTTGATTAAGCAAAATTGCTCAAATAATCGGATTTTTTTTTTTTAGCCCAACTTAACTGGGTGATTTCTTTTAATATGTCACACCTTGGTGCTCAAGAGGCCTGGCAATGTGCTATTCCAGATAATTAAAGACCCCCCCTTATAGAGGGCAAATGATTTTTTTGAAAAATAGTCTGGAATTCCAAATTTGTTTTGGAAAAAATATCTGGAATTCCAGACCAAATCTCCGCAAAAAGTATGGAATTCCAGACCAGAATACATACAAAAAGAGTATGGAATTCCAGTGCCCTCTATAGGGGGGGGATTGATTATTATCTGGAACAGCCCAATACTGGTAATGCATTACAAGAATGCTATATCATCTGCATCAAATATATGTCATACTCAGACATGACAACTTTGAAAAAAAATGTAATGTGATTAATGTTCAAAGTACGTCTCTTTTGTACACCTTTATCTAACAATCCCACATCTCTTTTGTACACCTTTATCACACAATCAGATAAATTTTACACATTTAGTAAAGAAAATCCAGCCAGTACATTGCAATAATCAAGTCCATCAAATCCATGAACATCCCTTGTTTTCTAACCCTTTGGATCAATTCGACATAATTTCATCAAAATCCATCTAAGCGTGTGCGTAAGAAGCTTCTCAAAGAATATGAACAAATTACCCACATAGTTGATTCAACTAGTTTCCTATAGTCAAATAAATCGCACATAATTTTCTAGTCCAACGCAACACACACTTGTGTCAAATTTAACTCATGCACTTCGGGCCAAATTTCATTTGAAAATTGTGTAAGAACTTATTGCTACTGTATGAATCTAGCCAAATTGACTGGATCCTCCCAGCAAACACAAAACGTTTCCAAAACGTTTTGAATTGGTTTTTATTTGGTTTTGGTTTTTTAAAACGTTAAATATACGTGTCCAAAACGTTGTGATAAACATCGAGTTATCTGATGGCAGAATAGTTCGACCAAAACGTTATAAAAACGTTCTAATAACGTAGACCCATTGTAGACAAAATACTCACGAAAAAAGCAAATAAAATCACAATGTTCATAGATCGCTCCATTCGACTGATTTCCACTATATAACCAATTAGCTGGATATTAAATAATTATTTAATATTTATTATAATAAGTAGGCTATCGAATCAACAAGAGACTTGCATTTTATTTTTCTGTAATTTATTTAGGCCTACTGTACGTTATTTGCATGAATGATGACAGATATGAATAAAAACGTAAGCAAATTAAAGTAAAAAGTACCGTAAATTTACATTGCTTTATTTTATAAATCAACTTTCAAAAGATGTAACCATGGTAACGCACGGTCTCGATTTCGTAAATAATGAACCGGCGAAAGTTAGTCTCGAATCCCCAGACGGCTTGTGCTCCTCGTTACTCAAGGAGCACCAGCCGGCTGGGCCTAAGACTACCCACCCGTTAGTGCGGTTTGTGTGTTTCGAAATACTAGTAACAAATTGTAACCGCTTTGACCATGCATCAACGGATATATCTGTGAATCTCAATTGCTGACTGTTTACGGTGGAATTTAATAGGCCTAGCTAACCTTTAATCATGTTTATAGATCAAAAGATAAACGTGTATAGGCCTTTGATTTTGTAGACAAGTTGCAGCTCTGTTTTGGGCGAAACATTTGCGTTTTAATGGAATTACTGACATATGATTTTAGTCTGCACTGATGGCGAGCAATGGTGACTACTACACAGTACTATAGTACTACAATCCAGGAAAAAAAGGTTGGCACAGTTTGCCTGTCTTTTGGTATATCTCTGCCCCCCGCTCCCCCAATTCAATGTTGGACCAAGCCATGTTGTCAACAGGTCCGTGAGACCCTCCAACATTGAATGATGGGGAGTGGTGAAGGGTGCGATATAGGGGAGTCTGTACTTCACATATATTGCATGCATGTTTCCCTCGCCTCCCCAATTTTAATAGGGCACGCATTTCCATTGTTTAGTGCAGGTGTGCCAACTATTAATTTCCTGGGTTGTCCGAATCAATTCCAAAAATATGCATCTAATTTCATATTTTGGCTTGTAAAATAAAAACCGTTAAAGGTATGGCCACTAAATTTTCAGGAAATAATTCTCACATGCATATCAATATATGGAATTAATATTGACAAAAAATATTGTGAAATAAGGTATAAGTCAAAAGAATGTTATATAATTGCCGATTATTTTCGAAGTTTAAAGCTATGATAACTCGTCCAAAATATGCATCTAACTTCATATTTTGGTTTATAAACTAAAACCATAAAAGGTATGACCACCAAATTTTCAGGGAGTAATCCTCACATTCATATCAATATGTAAAGTTCATATTGATAAAAAATATTGTGAAATAAGGGATAAGTCAAAAGAATATTATATGATTGCCGATTATTTTCGTAGTTTAAAGCTATGATAATTCTTCCAAAAATGCATCTAATTTCATATTTTGGCTTATAAAATATAAAGCATTAAGCATATGGCCACTAAATTTTCATGGATTAATCCCCATATTCGTTTCAATATGCAAAAATTAAAATTAATCAAAAATAATATCGATAATCAATTATTATCGATTATCGATAATCAATAAATCCTTTTTCAATATTCAATGTTTAAATTGTATAGGCCTACGCAACCAACACAACTGTATATCTGCAGTAATTTGAAAATATGACTTTCTCCTAAGTGCTATAAAAGCATCATTTTTTTACCATTTATATGCACATCATATCTCATGCAACCTGAATGAACGAAACTTGTTTCCGGTTTGGATTGTAACACCTTAAAATTCACATTTTTCGTAAAAAACGGTTCAAATATTTTTTTCTGAATTGAAAAATCTCTCATGGTATATAATGGCCATATTAGGCATTGTGATTGCAATTTCAAACTTTTTTCAGTTCAATCATCATGGCCGTGGGCACGCGATGCTCTGTTTTTGAAAGCCATCCGAGTTTCCATTTTGACAAACAACTCGTGATATTTGTACAGTGCCGTAAAATAAAGGTAGAAATACAGAAAAAAGAAGGACGGACATTGGCAAAATTAATATAATGATGAATATAATATGATGAAGGATATTGTAAAATAATAACAAAAAGAAAAGAAAAGAAATCTAAATATATTCAGGGGCTCGAACCCGTGTTCCAATGCGCCTGTGGCAGATGCCGTATCCATTGAACCACAGAGCTGTGTTACTTCAACATGCTTAAACTATAATATAATGCTATTCAAGATGCACGTATATAAATATACGCTCTACAAACGGTATACAGTCAAACAAATCACACATTTACGGCATTTGTTTCATTAACTGAATATTTATCATATAGCAGGTGTTGGCTGACATTGTGCTCCACATTTATTTCAGTTTTGGGCCGGGGTAAAATGACTTTGGGACAAAAACGAACGATATACACGCTTGTATAAATAAAAAGAAAGTAATATTATATTAAAATTCTTTACTTTTTAAAGACGTGTATACCGTCCGATTTTGTCCCGTAGTCATTTATCCCGGACAAAAACTGAACTAAATGTGAAGCACAATGTCAGCCAACACCTGCTATATGATAAATATTCAGTTAATGGAACAAATGCCGTAAGAGAGTAATTTTTTGGACTGTATACCGTTTGTAGAGCGTATATTTATATACATGCATCTTGAATAGCATTATAATATAGTTTAAGTCTGTGGAAGTTACACAGCTCTGTGGCGCAATTGATACGGCATCTGCCTCAGGCGCAGTGGAACACGGGTTCGAGCCCCTGAATGTATTTAGATTTCTTTTTCATTTTTATTTTACAATATTCTTCATCATATTATATTTGTCATAAGCCAATGTCCGTCTTTTTTCTGTATGTCTACCTATATTTTACGGCACTGTACAAATATCATCGTAATTTCCGCACTGATGTTTTTATATAAACATACGTAAAATTGCCCTATCTATGATAATGGGTGCGATTACATTAATTTGATGTAATAATAGCTGATTGAAAATTGCTCATTCAGTTCTTTTTATTTATCATTTGAATTAGAAGCAATTCGATGTAATACTGCATTTAAAAATCATTCTTTCTTTTTTTTTTTGTCAAAGAGTTTTCGCGTAATTCAGATCCAAGCCAAGACGCAAAACCAGGCATTAGCGATGTTTTTAATGACCACCCCCTAAATAAACAAATACAATTTTTCTTTTTTTATTATTTATCGTAAAGCCCTATCACTTATATGTGTTTGTGTGAAATATGAAGATAATACAACATTCCGTTGCAAAGTTATTGAGTAAAAACGGAAAACAGATGCAATATTTAGGATTTGACTCGGACAATCCAGGAAAAAAAGGTTGGCACAGTTTGCCTGTCTTTTGGTATATCTCTGCCCCCGCTCCCCCCAATTCAATGTTGGACCAAGCCATGTTGTCAACAGGTCCGTGAGACCCTCCAACATTGAATGATGGGGAGTGGGGAAGGGTGAGATATTGGGGGGAGTCTGTACTTCACATATATTGCATGCATGTTTCCCTCGCCTCCCCAATTTTAATAGGGCACGATTTCCATTGTTTAGTGCAGGTGTGCCAACTATTAATTTCCTGGGTTGTCCGAATCAATTCCAAAAATATGCATCTAATTTCATATTTTGGCTTGTAAAATAAAAACCGTTAAAGGTATGGCCACTAAATTTTCAGGAAATAATTCTCACATGCATATCAATATATGGAATTAATATTGACAAAAAATATTGTGAAATAAGGTATAAGTCAAAAGAATGTTATATAATTGCCGATTATTTTCGAAGTTTAAAGCTATGATAACTCGTCCAAAATATGCATCTAACTTCATATTTTGGTTTATAAACTAAAACCATAAAAGGTATGACCACCAAATTTTCAGGGAGTAATCCTCACATTCATATCAATATGTAAAGTTCATATTGATAAAAATATTGTGAAATAAGGGATAAGTCAAAAGAATATTATATGATTGCCGATTATTTTCGTAGTTTAAAGCTATGATAATTCTTCCAAAAATGCATCTAATTTCATATTTTGGCTTATAAAATATAAAGCATTAAGCATATGGCTACTAAATTTTCATGGATTAATCCCCATATTCGTTTCAATATGCAAAAATTAAAATTAATCAAAAATAATATCGATAATCAATTATTATCGATTATCGATAATCAATAAATCCTTTTTCAATATTCAATGTTTAAATTGTATAGGCTTACGCAACCAACACAACTGTATATCTGCAGTAATTTGAAAATATGACTTTCTCCTAAGTGCTATAAAAGCATCATTTTTTACCATTTATATGCACATCATATCTCATGCAACCTGAATGAACGAAACTTGTTTCCGGTTTGGATTGTAACACCTTAAAATTCACATTTTTCGTAAAAAAACGGTTCAAATATTTTTTTCTGAATTGAAAAATCTCTCATGGTATATAATGGCCATATTAGGCATTGTGATTGGCAATTTCAAACTTTTTTCAGTTCAATCATCATGGCCGTAAGCACGCGATGCTCTGTTTTGAAAGCCATCCGAGTTTCCATTTTGACAAACAACTCGTGATATTTGTACAGTGCCGTAAAATAAAGGTAGAAATACAGAAAAAAAGAAGGACGGACATTGGCAAAAATTAATATAATGATGAATATAATATGATGAAGAATATTGTAAAATAATAACAATAAAGAAAATAAAAAGAAATCTAAATATATTCAGGGCTCGAACCCGTGTTCCAATGGGCCTGTGGCAGATGCCGTATCCATTGAACCACAGAGCTGTGTTACTTCAACATGCTTAAACTATAATATAATGCTATTCAAGATGCACGTATATAAATATACGCTCTACAAACGGTATACAGTCAAACAAATCACACATTTACGGCATTTGTTTCATTAACTGAATATTTATCATATAGCAGGTGTTGGCTGACATTGTGCTCCACATTTATTTCAGTTTTGGGCGGGGTAAAATGACTTTGGGACAAAAACGAACGATATACACGCTTGTATAAATAAAAAGAAAGTAATATTATATTAAAATTCTTTACTTTTAAAGACGTGTATACCGTCCGATTTTGTCCCGTAGTCATTTATCCCGGACAAAAACTGAACTAAATGTGAAGCACAATGTCAGCCAACACCTGCTATATGATAAATATTCAGTTAATGGAACAAATGCCGTAAGAGAGTAATTTTTTGGACTGTATACCGTTTGTAGAGCGTATATTTATATACATGCATCTTGAATAGCATTATAATATAGTTTAAGTCTGTGGAAGTTACACAGCTCTGTGGCGCAATTGATACGGCATCTGCCTCAGGCGCAGTGGAACACGGGTTCGAGCCCCTGAATGTATTTAGATTTCTTTTTCATTTTTATTTTACAATATTCTTCATCATATTATATTTGTCATAAGCCAATGTCCGCTTTTTTCTGTATGTCTACCTATATTTTACGGCACTGTACAAATATCATCGTAATTTCCGCACTGATGATGTTTTATATAAACATACGTAAATTGGCCCTATCTATGATACGGGTGCGATTACATTAATTTGATGTAATAATAGCTGATTGAAAATTGCTCATTCAGTTCTTTTTATTTATCATTTGAATTAGAAGCAATTCGATGTAATACTGCATTTAAAAATCATTCTTTCTTTTTTTGTCAAAGAGTTTTCGCAATTCAGATCCAAGCCAAGACGCAAAACCAGGCATTAGCGATGTTTTTAATGACCACCCCTAAATAAACAAATACATTTTTTCTTTTTTTATTATTTATCGTAAAGCCCTATCACTTATATGTGTTTGTGTGAAATATGAAGATAATACAACATTCCGTTGCAAAGTTATTGAGTAAAAACGGAAAACAGATGCAATATTTAGGATTTGACTCGGACAATCCAGGAAAAAAAGGTTGGCACAGTTTGCCTGTCTTTTGGTATATCTCTGCCCCCGCTCCCCCAATTCAATGTTGGACCAAGCCATGTTGTCAACAGGTCCGTGAGACCCTCCAACATTGAATGATGGGGAGTGGGGAAGGGTGAGATATAGGGGGGAGTCTGTACTTCACATATATTGCATGCATGTTTCCCTCGCCTCCCCAATTTTAATAGGGCACGATTTCCATTGTTTAGTGCAGGTGTGCCAACTATTAATTTCCTGGGTTGTCCGAATCAATTCCAAAAATATGCATCTAATTTCATATTTTGGCTTGTAAAATAAAAACCGTTAAAGGTATGGCCACTAAATTTTCAGGAAATAATTCTCACATGCATATCAATATATGGAATTAATATTGACAAAAAATATTGTGAAATAAGGTATAAGTCAAAAGAATGTTATATAATTGCCGATTATTTTCGAAGTTTAAAGCTATGATAACTCATCCAAAATATGCATCTAACTTCATATTTTGGTTTATAAACTAAAAACCATAAAAGGTATGACCACCAAATTTTCAGGGAGTAATCCTCACATTCATATCAATATGTAAAGTTCATATTGATAAAAAATATTGTGAAATAAGGGATAAGTCAAAAGAATATTATATGATTGCCGATTATTTTCGTAGTTTAAAGCTATGATAATTCTTCCCAAAAATGCATCTAATTTCATATTTTGGCTTATAAAATATAAAGCATTAAGCATATGGCCACTAAATTTTCATGGATTAATCCCCATATTCGTTCAATATGCAAAAATTAAAATTAATCAAAAATAATATCGATAATCAATTATTATCGATTATCGATAATCAATAAATCCTTTTTCAATTATTCAATGTTTAAATTGTATAGGCCTACGCAACCAACACAACTGTATATCTGCAGTAATTTGAAAATATGACTTTCTCCTAAGTGCTATAAAAGCATCATTTTTTTACCATTTATATGCACATCATATCTCATGCAACCTGAATGAACGAAACTTGTTTCCGGTTTGGATTGTAACACCTTGAAATTCACATTTTTCGTAAAAAACGGTTCAAATATTTTTTTCTGAATTGAAAAATCTCTCATGGTATATAATGGCCATATTAGGCATTGTGATTGCAATTTCAAACTTTTTTCAGTTCAATCATCATGGCCGTGGGCACGCGATGCTCTGTTTTGAAAGCCATCCGAGTTTCCATTTTGACAAACAACTCGTGATATTTGTACAGTGCCGTAAAATAAAGGTAGAAAGACAGAAAAAAAGAAGGACGGACATTGGCAAAAATTAATATAATGATGAATATAATATGATGAAGGATATTGTAAAATAATAACAAAACAGAAAAGAACAAGAAATCTAAATATATTCAGGGGCTCGAACCCGTGTTCCAATCGCCTGTGGCAGATGCCGTATCCATTGAACCACAGAGCTGTGTTACTTCAACATGCTTAAACTATAATATAATGCTATTCAAGATGCATGTATATAAATATACGCTCTACAAACGGTATACAGTCAAACAAATCACACATTTACGGCATTTGTTTCATTAACTGAATATTTATCATATAGCAGGTGTTGGCTGACATTGTGCTCCACATTTATTTCAGTTTTGGGCCGGGGTAAAATGACTTTGGGACAAAACGAACGATATACACGCTTTGTATAAATAAAAAGAAAGTAATATTATATTAAAATTCTTTACTCTTTAAAGACGTGTATACCGTCCGATTTTGTCCCGTAGTCATTTATCCCGGACAAAAACTGAACTAAATGTGAAGCACAATGTCAGCCAACACCTGCTATATGATAAATATTCAGTTAATGGAACAAATGCCGTAAGAGAGTAATTTTTTGGACTGTATACCGTTTGTAGAGCGTATATTTATATACATGCATCTTGAATAGCATTATAATATAGTTTAAGTCTGTGGAAGTTACACAGCTCTGTGGCGCAATTGATACGGCATCTGCCTCAGGCGCAGTGGAACACGGGTTCGAGCCCCTGAATGTATTTAGATTTCTTTTTCATTTTCATTTTACAATATTCTTCATCATATTATATTTGTCATAAGCAAATGTCCGTCTTTTTTCTGTATGTCTACCTATATTTTACGGCACTGTACAAATATCATCGTAATTTCCGCACTGATGTTTTTATATAAACATACGTAAAATTGCCCTATCTATGATACGGGTGCGATTACATTAATTTGATGTAATAATAGCTGATTGAAAATTGCTCATTCAGTTCTTTTTATTTATCATTTGAATTAGAAGCAATTCGATGTAATACTGCATTTAAAAATCATTCTTTCTTTTTTTGTCAAAGAGTTTTCGCGTAATTCAGATCCAAGCCAAGACGCAAAACCAGGCATTAGCGATGTTTTTAATGACCACCCCTAAATAAACAAATACATTTTTTCTTTTTTTATTATTTATCGTAAAGCCCTATCACTTATATGTGTTTGTGTGAAATATGAAGATAATACAACATTCCGTTGCAAAGTTATTGAGTAAAAACGGAAAACAGATGCAATATTTAGGATTTGACTCGGACAATCCAGGAAAAAAGGTTGGCACAGTTTGCCTGTCTTTTGGTATATCTCTGCCCCCGCTCCCCAATTCAATGTTGGACCAAGCCATGTTGTCAACAGGTCCGTGAGACCCTCCAACATTGAATGATGGGGAGTGGGGAAGGGTGAGATATAGGGGGAGTCTGTACTTCACATATATTGCATGCATGTTTCCCTCGCCTCCCCAATTTTAATAGGGCACGCATTTCCATTGTTTAGTGCAGGTGTGCCAACTATTAATTTCCTGGGTTGTAGTATCCTTGATCTCAGTGACCTTATACTTGACTAGCCTATACGTGGTTACTGCTCAACTACTATATATTAGCTGTTCAAATTTGATTCTGGTGTGGAGAAAGCGATACAATTCTACATGTATTTTTGTTGTATTTAATGATAAGTGTTCCAGCTCCAAGAGTAAAGTATAACAGCATTAGGTCTACTCATTTAGGTAAGTTTTCATTTTCAGTTTTAATTGAGGCCCTTTTATTTCTTAATTCTGTAAATTTTAATAGCATGACATGGTATAAATGTGCCATTTGTTTCTGATTATAATCATATATAATATTCACGCTAGTTGCCCATTGCAAGTCTCTTGTTGGTTTATATACTAAGCCAAAAAGTATCCTTACACTTGGAAGAAAAATAGATAGCGCATCTATTAAATAAATAAATTTACCCAAATATGGTTTAGTTTTAATTCACATGTTCAGTTCAGTTCAGTGAGTTGTAGAATTGATTTTTCCAAGTGTAAGGATACTTTTATAATTTTAGCGCAGAATACATTTACATTAATGTATTTTAATATCACATTTAATATCCTAGCTAAGGTTGGCTTTCATATTTTGGTTATCCGAATCATGCTGCCAGCTGCCGGCAAGAATAATCGATGCAACAGGACTGGACTGGGACGCTGAACATGTCTTGATGTCGAAGACATTGGGGACATGGAGTTATACATTATCTCATGGTGTACATCTTTTACTTTCATGGTTAATGTATTTCTTCATGGTTTCATGTCTTATATACTACACAAGAGATCGAAGTGTTAATGTCATAACCATGATAACTTGGACTACCAAAGTGATGCGGTTTATTAGCATTTGGAAAACGGTCTGATAACGCTTTCAAAACGTGTCATGCAAACGTTATTGAAACGTATTTAAAAAAAAAAAATAAAAACGCAATATTGAAACGGTTTTTAAACAAAAGTGAAACGTAATATTAACGCGAAAAAAACGTAATCAAAACGTTTCATGCAAACGTTATTGAAACGTATTCAAAACTCCACACATTTACGCTTTTAAAACGCAATATTGAAACGCTTTCTTAAACCAAAGTGAAACGATTTTTTAACGTTTTAAAAACGTATTTTGGCTAGCTGGGCTACTGCTTTTTTCAGTGTTTCTGATTGGATAATTACATGATTTACTCATCTGAGTAACCAATTAGAATACAGCTTCTAAAATCTTCAGCCCTTCCACCATTCTTACCATGCTGCTGATTGGCTCAGTAATCAAAACAGTCTGCTTGTAACCAATTAACAGGTAGCACTCATGGAGTTAAGAGTGTATTGTAATAGATGGATAGATCAAAATAAGCTAAAATAAATGGTATCAAACCAGATTTGCAAACTGCAAATGCTTGGTTATATCAACCCACGGGCACTACTGCCTTTCTAACAGTGCCTCTAATTGGTTAATTCAATATCTGAATAACCAATCAAATTAGAGCTTTTAGATCTCCATTTTGATCTCTTGGCAATTTTAAGTTTAATTCCCTTCAGTCTTACAATATCTCTGATTGGCTCAATACATGATATACCCCTCTTTGCAACCAATTAAAATAGTTCTTAGATTCCGATACATCATCATGTGGGTTAAAAAATTGCCTTAGTAGGCAAAGGGTTAATACCAAATAGCTGTAAGCACTGTGTTAAATCTCTGTTTGATCATCGCCAAGTTTTGTATACATTTCATTACCCATACTTCATTATATGGCATTGAACCCAAGCCAAATCCGTGAAATTATCATCTCTTACAAAAGGAAGCGCAGTGGGAAAAACCCGCTGGCATCATTTTTTCCGTAGTTGATTGTCTACTCGCAAGTTTCCGTAAGAATACACTCCAGAAGTATTTATATAAGAGAATAAGATATATAGTTTTCTGGATATTCTTTGAATTAATGCTATTCTAGTTTAAATCCACATACCATATGGAAGACATGACCTTAATCTTCCACAGAGGGAGTGTGAATTTCAAATGTGGTTACCTGAATGGGTAGTTCCATTTGCAATTGACACCCCCTGTGTGGGAGATTAAAGCCATGCCTTCTATAGGGGGTGTATGGATTTCAAGTGGAATAGCCCCAATCAGAAATCAAAAGAAAGACGTCTTTTGAGGCAAACATTTAATTCAGGGGGCAAGGACACCAGTGACGCAACATGCATCCACCCAAGAATGTATTATTTACACACACATACTATCTATAGCAGATGTACAGCCGTTTTGCTGCACCCTTCAGGAAATTCCTAAGCAAAATATTTAGATTTTTCACAATACCCTCAAAACAACTAGCCTGTCATTACCTCTCTCCACATAGGTGTTGACTGCAGACGACAACTTTCAAATTTGTGACACGATCAAGGGAAATGAGTCGGATGTCGCTAATATTGATTTTGAGATATTGGCAAAGAAAGTGTTAAAATTCTTTTGTTTTATATTGTTTTCAGCGATTGATAAATTGATGTAACTTTGCAAAGAAAAATCGTATCAACATGGGGTTTTCAGTTTCAGAAAGCTCTATGTGTCCCCTTTGGAAACATATGTAAAACTCATTTTCGACCAGGGTCGTCATGTGACTCATTCCCCTTGATCATGTCACATTTTTTGAAAAATTTTGGAATTGTACATTTGCATGACATTATTTGGAATCAGCATGAAAAATGCATAAAAATGAGTACAAACATGCCTAGTATTGGTTCAGTGGTTCTTAAGATAGCTCTTGATATTGTGGGAAAATATCTCAAAACTTTGGACATTTTATGTTGAAGCCTTTGGCACGCAGAGTATTAACCTCTTAAAATTAACCAAGCACACGATACTGTAAAAGTGAACAATTTGCGCTACATTCATTTTCATGCCACACGTTCCTCCAAGCTGCTACTGCGAGAATAACAATGCACCAATATACTGCTTTTGTGTATAGTTCCATGTATGGAAGCTTAGAATCGCACATTTAAAAACAAGTGAAACATTTCAGAAGTAGCAAACCGCAAACAATTACACACATCAAAAATTACATTTTTACATTCTGCATTTTTACTATGTAGGGTTGAAATTAAGTGATGAGTTAAAATCATTAGTTTTCCCATTCACAATTGTACAACTCTTGACTTAACTTGACTTATAAAATAGCTTATAGTGCTCAACTTGATTCTTGATTTGACTTGTTACATTTAGCTAACGGTAATGAATTGTTCTGTAAAGAAATTGTTAATATTTATCAGGCAAAATTAATTTTGTTTTTGTAAAAAATAAAATAAAATAAAAGTGTTAGTACGAAAAAACTCACTCCACAACCCGAGGTCAAATTTTGAACTGTTATTATTAAATGGAGGCCAATGAACTGTGGCATTGTGCTATTCCAGATGATTTCCATACACCCTATGGAAGACATTACCTTAATCTCCCACACTGGGAGTGTGAGTTTCAAATGGTGTTACCTGAATGGGTGATTTGAAACTCACACTCCCTGTGGTGGGAGATGAAGGTCATATCTTCCATAGGGGGTGTATGGATTTCAACTGGAATGGTGCATTGGAAATGACACCATTTCGGCTCATAGTGTTACATAAGAGCGTGTGAAATGAAATCCTGACCGCCGCTTGTGTGATGAAATCTTGAGCACGGTTTTCATAGAAATCTCACAAAACTATGTGAAACCATATAGCTCTAGTCCGCTTTGATCTTTCACGAGCTGCTCTTCGCCAAATCAATACATGCGTAATAGACACTTGTGTTGTTGGCTGACAACGCAATCGATAAAACCACTAGAGATAGACTTGAGCTAAGCAAATACCGCATGGGGATATAAGTATTATGTTACTGTAGACATTGTAAATGTGGATATTTTAACAGAACAGATAATTTTTCACATTTTTAACAGTTCTGATACTTTTCAGGTTGGTTTAATCATGGCTTTAAAAGACTACATAATTAAACTAGGAATCAAACATATTTTCAAATTCTCAGTTTGCTATTCTGGTGTAAATATTGAACAGTCCCTTATTATCATACTATTTTTGCCATATGGCAACTTGGTCCGCTTTTAATGACACTTTTAATTGTTTTCATTTGAAGAGTTTAGATACGAAATGTGGCATGTCCAAAGGCTGCCTTGTATGAATATTGAAAGTTTTATGTTTAAGGGATGAAATCAAAACTCGACCGGCGGTTGACTGCCGGTTCCGTCCGGTGTTATTGTTCTAAACAATGGCAACCGGACGGAACCGGATGAAACCGCTGCATGGTCAAGTTATGATTTCATCCTTAATGAAATATACAAATACACAAAGTCACATAGGTATGAAAGTTACAATACTTAGTTCTCTGGGTTCCTTCGAACCTAATACCTATAGATTTATATCTTCCTCTCTTCTCCAGAGTACCTCTGTGGCTCAATTGGTTAGAGCATCGTGCTAGTATTTCGAAGGTCGCCGGTTCGAATCCGGCCAGATGCACTGGGTGTTTTTTTAACGTTTATGTGTACTGGCTACTCTGGGGAAAGATTAAAATTTGTTCATCCTATCAACCCAGAGAACTAAGTAAAATAACTTTCATACCTATGTGACTTTGTATATTTGTTATAAATATGCAGTTCTGACGAACATCACTCGAACCTAATACCTATAGATTTATATCTTCCGCTCTTCTCCAGCGTGCCTCTGTAACTCAATTAGTTAGAGCGTTGAGCTAGTATTACGAAGGTCGCCGGTTCAAATACAGTCAGATGCACTGTTTTTTGTTTTTTTCAACGTTTATGTGCACTGGCTACTCTGGTGAAAGATTTAAATTTGTTCATCCTATTAATAGGGATGCCCACTCTCAATACAGTTTCCACTAGAACGATTTTTCATTTACTGTGTGCGTGCTCTCACACACGTATTGTCTATGGAGAAACTGATCGATACAAGAAATCCCAGGCCTGTTAAATGGCGTACATACTTGTTTTGATCCAAATGTAGGCCTATATCAGGGTGTTTCAAGAAATTCCTGATTCCACCAGAAAACATTAACCAAACTTTTTCCTGTTTGGTCAGTAAATAGAGAGGACCTTCCTGCATGAAGAGATCAACTTTTTTTAATGAAAAATTTAATGAGATGAGAACTACAACATGTTGAATTGACACCATTCCGTGCATCAGGTGTTCAAACGCAATTATCTCCGAATTTGGAGTGAATCAGACAAGCAAACTTACATACTCATAAAATTTAACTATTTATGAAGACAAAATGTGTAGGATGTTAAGAAATTTAAGAATGTTTAAGCCTACCATGCCCATCTCAAATCATGCACTTCCCGTGCACTTCTCACTACCATGTCCATTTCATAGGGTAGTATAAAACCGGGGACCATCATGTCTTCCATGCACACACAGTATTGCTCAATGTAGTAAAGATAACCTTTGAGTTGGAGCAAATTTCTCAAAATTGGTAGTGATTAATGTTACCAAACTTATGCCATGATGAAATATAATAATTTTTGAAGATAAAATGTGCTGACCTTAAAAGATTGAACAATGTTTAAGACTACCGCTTTTCATTTGAAATAATGCACTTATTGTTCATCTCCTCTATGGAGATATTTTCCATGGCGGCCATCTATGATCATGCTTGAGGTTTCACCAAACAAACCATGGGTTTTGAGGTCTTATATTTTTTGTTGTATGTCAACAAAATCGATACAATTTTCAGGATGATCTTATTTTCATGTTGTTATAAGCAAATATAATGTTCCAGATCGGATAGTTAATAAATACATTAAGAAAAAGTACCTTAAAGTTGCACTTTCTGTTAGTATTCCTTTTTGGACTTTAACTTTTAACATGTTCTAGCAGCCCTATATAAAACCGTGACACTCGAAAGGCCATATCTCTGGAATGAAACGTCCGATTAAGATTATTTAAACGCCAAAATGTTTCTTTCATCAATTCCCATCCAATAAGTTAGGTCTGAATCAATTTAAAAGTACTTCAATTTTTAGTGGATATGCCTATACTATTAACTCAGTATAATAATTTTCAACCATAACTCTTACTACCACATCAACTGTGTCTTCGTCTTGACACTTTTTCCCTTGATCTATTTTAATCAAAATTCTTTTTGGGATGAAGTTTCAGTTTCCAATTTGAGCTAGTTCTAGAAATTATCTCTCTACTGTAAATAATCTCATTAAGCTCACAGCATTCCATGTTAGAATTAGGTCACGCTTCGGGTTGGATCAAATGTGCCGAAGACAAGATATCGCACTCATCTGCTATGGTATAAAGCTATTAATTTTGGGATGTGTTTGTTTATGTGCGTGAGGGTGTTTGCGTGTGGGGGTGTGTTTGTGTAGTTTCATGTATCAAGATAATTTGTATCGTTGTGCGATTATACATGTTTTTTTATTTGTTTAGAGTGATTGATTCATTGATTGCTCATCCAAATTGATAAAGAAAGTGAATATAGAGATAGAAAAAAAGAAAAGAATATTATTATCTTCTGAAATAAACATCGCTGTCAATAGACAAAATGTGTTAGAAATTTCACTTTCTGCTGCAGATATTACAGCATAAACTTTGATATTACTTTGGCTACAGTTGGTATAGAAACATTGTTGTCTATTGAGACACTCATAGAATTGCTCTGAATGGATTTACTATGATTGCTATCTACTGAAGATAACACTGCTTGCTATGAGTACTACTTGGCATTGTTGTCTACTTATACTTGAATTGATTTGCATGGATTTACTATGATTGCTATCTACTGAAGATAACACTGCTATCTACATGTTTGTATGAACACTTCTTAACATTGCATTGAGACTAGAATTGATTTATTGTGCTTGCTATCTACTAAAGATAACACAGCTATCTACATCCTTGCTATCTACTGAAGATAACACTGCTATCTATAAACACGTCTAAACATTGCCTATGACTTGAATTGATTTGCATGGGTTAACTCTGCTTGCTATCTACTAAAGATAATACTCCTATCTATGAGTACTTCTAATAATGTACAAAAATATAAGGCATTAGCACAGCTATGTCTTTTTAAATTCACAACTATATCTTGACTTTGCTGACATTTTGTTCCACAAAACTTACTTCTAAACATTAAGCAAAGTTTGATTTATGTTTTCCCATAATGCATTGTAGAAATGTTGGGAATCATGTTACCACAGGAGTCATTCTTTATGCAATGCAAAATGTATTATGAAGAATTCAGTTGAAAAATGCAATTGCTGCCTTCTGAAACTGTTAAATAAATACCGTTACTGTTAGTGTGTTATATTTTTTAGCATTGATTTCTTTTCTTTTTTTAAATGATCACAAGGAACTTTCAGTACCATACTCACTCTATTATTAGTGCCTCCTAAATAAGGAATAATGGATAATGTATTATCCTTTAGGCCTATACCTAAATAATGTGTCTGCAGCAGTAAAACATTAATGGGTGAACTCATTATCGAATCATTTTTACTGCTGCGGATACATCTTTTTGGGTGCAAAGGATAATGCTGCACCCTATCATATTACCACAAAATAGTGTGATTTAAAGAGAAAATATCACTTTTGATTTCAAATATTTTAAGTTGTCTACTTCAAGGTATCCAAAGCGTAAGTGACATCGCGTATTGCGGAAATACTGTATGCGTAACCGAGCATCAATGCTTTGCGTAGAATGTGTTACTACATCACGGTTTGTTGTTGTGTGAGAAGAACATAGAGTTCATTGCCCTGGCCACATATTACAATTTAAGGTCTTTCATGTGATGCGTTACAACAAATCACAGTGTCCCGACGGAATAATGGGTCAGGCAGGTATAAAGTATCTCATTGCATAAAACCGTAATATAAATGCAATAACACAAAAGGCAGCATTCCGATACATTGGAACTCTTCATAATGTTGTGAAATACCCTAATGCATTCTGGGTAAACAATATCTTGTCCTCTATCCTCTAAGTAGATATCAATTTTGATCTTCAATTGTTATTATTGAAAACAACCCAAGAAGCTTACATGCCAACTATTTCCCCATTTCTAACATTAATATTGTTTGAAACAAAAATCTGATTGAGGTCGCTTCAACTTTTAAGTACTTCAGGCATGTATAAACACACAGTAAATCGGTTTCTACGCCCCACGTAAGCCACGAGGGATACGTTGCATCGATGATGTGCGTCAACCATCCAATTTACAAAATCTCCAGACTTGTAAGTGTTTTTGTTTCAAATGTCAGATGTACAGATTGTGGTTTAGATATTGGAAAAACGGTGTAATTAATTTAGATCATAATCTCGCTCTATAATTACCGCAAATTAAGAAGTTATCCACACTATGGCGGTTTAATATCAGGTTATGTCACGGGAAAAAACAAATAGCTGCCTGTGGAAATTCATTGTACTTGTAGGCAGCTTTTCAATTTTACTGTATATTCAGGAGTGTAGAAATTCTGCAAAAACTAAAAGTAGACAACCAGTCTGCAAAATTACCTGGGCTGGTTGAAAGTCACTTTTCCAGTAATCTTTGTATTTTTACGAAATTATACAACAAATAAAGGAGTCTTCTCCCAGAATTACCTTTTTCTAGAATTACTCTGTACCAACATATAAAGTGGGCAAGACAATGTTCACAAAGACCACAAGAAAGAAGTCAGGAATTAAACAATTTCAATCAACCATAAACTTATTAATTCATTATTTTTTCTTATCATTGCTGAATGTGGTACCAAATTCACACAACTTTATAAAAACAGTAAGCATAAATTGGTGTCAAACAACCTGACGTTTACTCAAGGGGCTGAGATGTACCCACAGAATTAAAACCAGAGAACCCAGACTCAACCGCCATTGTGATACACGCATGGAGCAAAAATTACGGGTATTTAGTTTTGTTCAGAATGCACTTAAGGCAATCGTTGTCATGTGAGCGCAACATCACATACTAGATGCATTTGAGAGACGCAAAGATGCGACCTGTCCATGATTATACCTAAACACTTCTGATGAGATGCAGAACTGTTTTTGTTAAGGCAAGGACCCGAATACCCCATCCCCACATAGCTGACAGTGATATTGTATGTGATGGTGTAGGTCTCTGGTTTTAGATGTACCTAAATAGGCTAATTTTGCATGATTTTACAGTACAATGCAGTATCTACAATGCTACAAGTATAAATAACAATTCAGCAGCATTTTTCCTTCTTACTGCCAAAGAAAAACAAAGAATCCTTTGCTTATTTACAAAGCATCTACTGCCCTCTTGCTTGGGATGGTGGAACCAATGGATTGTACATTGATCTTGTTTGACAAGCATCTCATTTGGTTTTCTTTGATAACATCACATATTTGATATGATCATGCAAAATGAGTTATTTGTTGACAAAATCAAATTTCAGTTTTCAACTTCATTACATAAGCCTTATTCAGAGCTTTATTCCGATGAAAACATTATCACAATTGGACATATGGTTCAAGAGATATGGTCATTTTAGAGTTGTTCAGAATAACAAAATACAAAGGAAGTTGAATACTATTAATGCCTATATCTCAAAATCATTATTAGTGATAAATGGCTCATTTTAGTGATTACATCAACTAAACCTGTTGTCAGGGTTGACATCAACAGGCCTCTGGGGTTACTGTAAATGAAAACTTTATAGTTTGTCCTTTATTATTTTCAATTTACAAATTTTGGTGTAAATTTCAAGCCAAAATACATGCAAAATATTTAGCATTTGTCAAAGTTGAAATTTTGAGAAACTTCAGAATAGCAGTCACCTCCTCATCAACCATGTTAATCCCTCTAAAATTCACACTCCCCCCCTGTGGAAGATTTAGCTAATATCGTCTACAGAGGGAGTATGGGTTTCAAATAGAATATATACCATACTTATGGGTAACATCCATTTGAAATACTCGCTCCTGTTGTGGAAGATATAATGGGGAATATGGGTTTCAAAATAATTAACTCTATAGCCAATTCCATTTTAAAAACATACTCCCTCTGGGGAAGACTTTTCTTAAATCTTCCACAGGGGTATGTTAGACTGGGGAGTTGGGAGAGGGGGATGCCCATGCTAGCCACTAATCCTAATACTTACTATAATCCTAATGCTAAAACTTAACTGGAACCTAAAACTTAACACTATTGGGAGGTGGCGGTAGGTTAGTTTTGACCAAAAATCTTACAACTAGAACCAATTTTCATGTTTGTGTAAAAATCACCAACTGCAAAATTTAACAAGTTTGTATGATTACACTCTCAAAATGATCTGCTCATTTGTGAATAGAAACTTGTCAAATTTGACAAAGGAAACTATTCAGATGGGGACATGACAGATTTCTCTTCAAAATGACTTGGATATTCTCATCGAAATGACAAGAAACTCATCAAATGTGATATGATTGCCGTATCATTTAAAACAGAGACCTTGTCAACTATTATAGAATAGATTCCTGTCAAAAATGCCCCAACTTATCAAATTTGAGTAGTTGGTCTTGCCAGAGGGGGACTTAACTGAATCTTGTCAAAAGGAAATGGATAATCTTGTCAAATAATGAGTTGGAGATCTTGTCAAAATGAATAGTTACTTGTTAAAATAAAATGGAAACTATTCATTGATAAGAATTTTGGTTCAAAGTGATAATAAACCTAAGCAAAATATAATTCAACAAATAGTTAGGGGATCCAAAATAAATGAGTATGGATTCTATTCAAAAAACCGAATAGTACAAAATTAGAGTGTATTATGGCAAGAAACAAGATGATTATCATTTCGAATCTTCACAAAAATATTTAGACTTCATTTTCTGGAGTGTGATCTGCTCTAGGCTACAACTAGTACACGTGCAGGAAAACTTGTTATGGTCACGGAACATACCGGCCACAAACGACATTAATTGGTTTACTACTGCAACTTGATTGGGGACGAGATACTACAATACATCGCGGGTCGCATCAGGACACGGGGTTCGAATTAGGTTGCCCTGAATTTGGTTGTTTACTCTCTTGTTTGTTGTCTTTTTCAATCTCGTTAAGTGTCATCTTGAATTTTTTTTGTCTAACTGTGCCATCAAGTGATCAACAAGCAATCGGTTATTTTGATCACAACAGCTCATGCTAATTTAATCAAACATCACATAGATCTCACTCGGGGGTAAGGGGTAGTGCAATAATTATGTGTACTCCTGGGTGGTGAATTATAGGGAGGGCAAAGATTTTTGGCAAGCCAAAAGGAGGGGGCAAAGGGAGGGGGAGGCCAAAAAGGGGTAAGCAATTTTTGGCACAATAAGCCTGAAAAGGTTTAGAATTTTTGCATTACAACTTCAGGTTTCAAATTGGGGTTCCCCAAAATCTGGCATGTGTAAAGGGAGCGGGGAAAATGTTTTTGGGCATGCATGTTGCATTTTTGTCAGAGAGATGTTTTTGTGTTTTGTTTAGCTTTACATTACATTGACATTTACAATAAACAGTTTAATTAATTTTTAGCTATTTAAGACTTGTAAAAGAGCTTGAAGCCATATTGTAACATTTGCTGAGGAGGATCCCTCAATATTAATTGTCAAAATTCTGTTTTTTACACAATTGTAATGTGCTTTATTAAACTAACATATCCTGCAAAAATCTAGTTTTGTCAAAATCCGAGATTTTGAATAAAGCACAGGAACCGTTGTTTAATTATTACGAAGGAAATATTAGACAAACAAGTAGGCTACGTGATGTACATAACAGTGTACGTACATGGCGTACGGAACGGTTATACACACATCAAAGGACCGTGCCATAGCACGACCGATGGAGTGACACGCATTGGCGACATCATCACTGGTAGTAAATTCCAATTTTCTTTGATTTACCTCAGTGTTGGCTCAAAATGAAAAGGGGACATATCTGACAGTTAAACCTAACATTTTTTATTGATATGTTGTAATATGGCTTTAAAATACACACGTTAAAATAAATTTCACAATGCACCAAAAACTAAATTTCCACAAACATTGATGTATGATTGTATTGCACTCAAAAGACAAGCTGTTTTTAATTTTTTCCTGAAATTCCATAATTTCCAGAAAGATTCTCAGTAAGCTAAATTGTGCATAATTCAGAATGACAGTCAGCCCAAATTAATCTGAATTTAAATGTGCCATAAGGATAACCCAATTATGACGTTTACAAAAATAAACTGTGAAGATGGGCTTTCCTAATTACGATGGTATTTCGTATCACACGACCACAGTCAATACAAAATGATGCCAAACAAAACTGTCTGATTATGAGGCATATGTACTATCTTAAATGACCGTAAGTGACCAAAGCTATGACCAAAGAACATATATTGGGCTATTCCAGATGAAAAGCCATACACCCCCTATGGAAGACATGATCTTAATCTTCCACACAGGGAGTGTGAAATTCAAATGGGACTACTTATGAGTGATTCCACTTGAAACCTACACCCCCTGTGTGGGAGATTAAGGTTGTTTCTTCCAAAGGGGGCATGAATGGATTACAACTGGGACTGCTTTATAACAAGAGTTCAGTGATAAACTGGTCAGCAACCTACATAGCTCAGTAAAGAACCTCTGCGCTATCCAAAAGCAATCTGCTGTTGATGCTGAGTCACTCCTCGCCCGGGCTCCTCGCCTGGGTTACAATGTAGCATTGAGGATTTTAGAAGCAGAAGCAGAAGAAGCAGAAGCAGAAGCCTTTTGGCTTCAATGTTATTTATTTATTTATTTGAACTTTCTTTACCCAGGCTAGCTATTAGTGGTATGCGCCTTTTGTCGCGCTATCCCTGTATCTGACATGGTTTCTCTCTCTCTCTCTCTCTCTCTTGCTCTCTTTCCCTCCCCCAAAGGCAATGCCTAGCATACTGGTGGACATAGTTACAGACACAAATCAACTGTCCATTAACTTTGTTTGTACGACTATCTCCTAACTGCAAGAAGCCTCAGGCTTGATAGTAAATAATGAAGTCGGCAGTAATGTACTTCACATCGTGTTAAGCTTCTACAAACTGTAGTATTTGTATTACCTAAGACTGGGCCTGCAGAGGTTTACAGCAATACTATAGTATTTTGCAGATTTCCTATTACAAATTAAGCGTACTGCTAGCCGTCCAGCACATATTATTTTCCACAAGGTCCTATGCATACTGACCACTTCAGAGATGACCTAACGTGGACATTTGAGAACACAGCAAATTGAAAAAATGAATGGTGATGTTTCAGGCCTCAAAGAAATTCAAAATTGCAATTGGTTTCCCGGATTGGTTTATTTTGTCCCATTATCTTAAACAGGGGTAGTAATGTCTCCCTTTTCATTAATCTGGTCGGTATACTCCACTGGTCAGTGCTGTAGCAAGTTGAAAAATTTGGGGCGGCCATTAATGTCATGAATGTGGGACGGCTGAAATATAAATATTCGACAACATTGGAATAAAGCTATACAGAAAAACATAACAAATTTCTCAAAAATGTTTCTATGGTCCAATATGCAGAAATTTTCTGAAACCCCCGAAACAGGTTTTCTTATCATTTAAAAAGATAATTTTGAAGAGGGCAAAAAGCCTGTGCCTCTATTTTTAAAGGCATCCCATACAGATTGGTCCTGTAGCGGTATCAGTGCCAACAAATCTTTCTATTGCACCCTTAGCATTTGCACACTGCTAATGTTTTTAGGTACAATTCTGGTTTACCCAGCGCACCCTGTGTTTTCAATACAATTCTGGTTTACCTGCGCACGCTACTTTTTAGGGTTAGGGTTAGGATTAGGGTTACACTTGTGCGCAGGGTATACCAGAATTGTTCCAAAAATACATGAGGATAACATTCTTACCTTTGACATGCCCCTATTAACTCCCTGGTTATCTACACTCATGTATCCATGACGACCATCTCGACCAATCATAACAGAGTGCCATTCATTTAATGTAACCGTCTTGTTACTACGGATGATTGCAGGTCCTGTGCCACAATTAAAACTGGAAGAAACAAAGGAAAAGGATAGGGTTAATTTTGGTGACTCTGTTTTATCATACTACCAGAATAGAAATGGGTGCAGCAATTGAATTTTGAAGTCAAAATTTAAGCTTTGCCTGTTGAACCCCTTGCACCTCCAGCGACCCAGATTGCACCCCCTGGCTACATCTTTGGAGAGTCATTATGATGCACAAATTTAAAAACGACTTTTCACAACATAATCGTCATTATTTACCTAATCAAGGCACATTTTGTAACTCTTTTTCGTCAAGTTACGTCCCCAGAGCAGAGCACCAACTTAATAGCAATGTTACACAACTATTACCTAATATGCACTCTAGGCTCTTAGTGCACTTTGCTTATATAAGATATTCAGTTGTAATGTCTTAGACAGCATTCAATGGGACACAGATTGGCAGTATTAAACATCCAATAAATCAATCACCGACAAGTTTTCAACACGGTAGTGTCATGATGTAAATGCCAATGCTGATCTATGACCACACTCCCATCCTCATTACTGGTCAGCAAACAAATGTCATGATGAACAATGATGAAAGGTATATATTGAGAAGATACAGTGTGTCTGGAACAAGATAAGCACCCTTTCGACAATTTACGACACATATCAAAAAGGAAAAAATTTAATTTCCATGCTATTTTGTCCGAATAAGCTTACCGCAAGACCATGTTTTCATCGGATAGTCAAACATTACCTCCCAAAATTGACCGGAAGTAGAGCGAACCAGGAAGTATGTTTACAACGGAAGTCAGCGATCATAACTCATATCTGCATGATTTTCAGCTTATCTATATCTATCAACTTTTTTCAGCATTTTAAAAATTTCATGTCGACTGTCGACACATGTCGATTGTCGTATTTTCCCCCGACGAAGTATTGAATTAGAAATCATGTGTCGATAACACCTCTATTTTGAATACTGAAAGCCAATTGTTGCCTCTAAACTAATCTTCTCATTGCCTTAATATAGAATGAGTCATATTTTCCTATAGATTAAGAGTTTAGTTCTCTTTAATAATATTTTGACAGTACTTTGCACTGGTAGCATTGGAAAGCCTGAAAATATCACAACACATCACATTAAATGTGTAGTACATCTTCATTGACTCAATGGGGCTGTTTAAGTAATGACATGATGTATGCATGGGCACGACTTTCTACTTGGGGCGGAAAAACAATATGTTACGTAAGGGTTTTGTAGGATAAATATAGCAAGCTTGATTCTAGCTGTGTAACGAATATAAGCTTTCCTTTATTCAGTTATTTGTTATACAGAAATGGTTGTAAACCAGAGAATAAAGTAATACTTGCAATATTTCAAGAGTAGTTTTCAAGATTAAAATACACTTTTTAAAACCCTGATGGGTCTTTACTAGATTGAGATATTCAAGTTGAAATCCTTACACCCCTATGGAAGGCATGTCCTTAATCTTCCACACAAGGAGTATGAATTTCAAATGTGGTTTCCTGATGGGGCGGCGCCATCCGAGATCTACACCCCCTGTGTTAGAGATTTGGTCATGTCTTCCATAGGGTGTAAGGATTTCAACTGAATAGCCCATTACACAAGCTCTCGTATTGTTGGGCTATTCCAGTTGAAATAAATACCCCTATTGATGACATGTCTTTAATCTTGCACACAGGGACTGTGAATTTCAAACGGGGTTTCCTAATGGGGACTCCATTTGAAATCTATATTTGAAGTGCATGAATTTTAACTGTAATAGCCTTCTCCTTCTGATTTTTTTAATAAATACTCTTTTGTTATATATATATATTTTTTTAATTTATTTTTTTATTCTGACGAGAAGCTAAAAAAATAATTGCGTTCATAGTGATGTGTACACTAAAGACAAATACTGTACATAGGCACAATTCCAACTGTTTCCTATGTGACCTACTTAGCAAGGCATCTAAGTGACCAAAAATAAGTCATATATGTTATACGATATGATCCAATCAGGCCAAGGTATGCTTTGTTCTGTAAATTGAGATATTATTATCATCATCAACTTACACTATCAAGACAATGGGCTATTCCTGTTGATACCTATACACCCTCTGTGGGAGACACAGAATTTCAAATGAAGTCGCCCATTCAGGTAGCCCCATTTGAAAGTCGCACTCTCTGTATGGAAGATTAACCCTAACCCAACTAGGACTCACTAAAGCTCACTATTAAAAACGCTCTGTGTGCATGCATTCCACAGGACTTGATGACGCAATCAGACCAAGTCATATATACCCAGGGAATCGTTGGCCTGGCCAACGTCACCTGTGTAGCTACATGCTGGGGGTCTTCTGCGTGGCATGCGAGGGGTCCGGTTCGAATCCCGGGGGTGCCAAGTGACTTTCTTCTTCATCTTCTCTCCTTTTTCGTTCCTTCTTTCCCTTCCGATAGCACAAAAACCACGGGTAGGGTTAGGGTTAAGGTCTTGTAGGGGGTGTATGGATTTCAACTGGAAACGTCCAACAATATAGGATGTGCAATTCCAGTTGAAATCCATATATCCCCTATGGAAGAATTCCAAATGGAGTCAAGGGTGACCCTGTTTGAAATCTACACCCCCATGCAGGAGACTAAGGTCATGTCTTCCATAGGGGGTGTATATAATGGATTTCAAATGGAATAGCCCAATTGATGAAATCCTTACATACTTGATCGCAAAGTTATGAGCTCATGCAATGTCAATTTTAGGGAGTGGTCATTATTTATGCAGGGGGGATGAAGGATTTCGGTGAACATTGTGAGCAAGAGGGGGGAATCCAAAAATTTTTGCCAGGAAAGATGGGGGAATGTGAAATTTCAAAGTGAGAAATTTCATACAATAACGCAAATATTTTTGAATGAAAGCGAAGTGGGAACACAAAAGTTTTCTTCGAAAAAATTTGCAATCGCTGATTCTCCCAGTGTAAATAGTCCCTTATGAGCTCCAGAAATGTCATTTTTCTATGTATTTTATTGTTTCTTGTTCCCCTTTTTGCCTGTGTCTCAATTTCACTATGACAGCCTTTGGCCTACTTGGATCATATATCGTCTCATATTATTTTACATATCACAGCAGCAACTAGTATTTTGTGTTTCTAAACTTGCACTGTTTTTGTGTAGACCACAATGCTTCTGCATAGTAAATATGCAAATTAGCTCATTATCGTAATAATGAATATTCAAATTATACACCCAAAATCAATTTAACAGAAAACATTTTTGAGCAAAATATATGAAAATATTTTTCAGAAAAAACCTTGCAAATTTGTTTGGAAAATAAAAAAATTGTAAAAAATACATGCAAATTAGTTCATTATCATAATAACATAATTAAACCAGAAAACAAAAGTAGCTAGAGATATAGAGTTTCTAAACAGTGTCATTTTTCATGAGGAAAACAGCAATATAGAGCCACAACCACATGAAAAGTGAAACATGGCAAAAAAACGATCAAATTTCACAGAAAAATCTATTGCACCAGCCAAATCTAATTGTGCAGAGAAAGCCAAATTTTACATCGCACTTATACCCTAAACAGTCAATCCAAAAACATTTTAGGGTAAAACTGCAGGGGGAAATCCATTTTCAGGGTATAAATGCCCAAGAAGGTTCAACTTCAGAAAAACAAAGGAACCACTTTTTTCATGTCAAATTGTTTTTAAGGGACCAAGTTCACTTTATTTCATGAAAGTGATTTGTTTTTGAGGGAAGGGGTGTCTATATTTTCTGCACCACTGCAAGAAAAATCCTGGGTACTGGCCTTGGGTTTTTTTAGAAAAAAAAAATGGTAGAAAAAACAAACAAACCCCACATTGTTACAGGCAACTGGCATGTAATGAGGATGTCAGTGGTGTCAAATTCTGACTTTTGATAAGGTCAAACTGGGAGTTGATTTCATCTGGAATGAAAACATTATACCTGGCAGTCATTACTGTGTGTGTGTTTAACTATATATTGATTGAACATGGCTGACTTCAATGAAGCAATGGTTTCCATTTCTTAGATGAGAAAGAAGGGTTTGGCCCGGGGTTTGGGGATGGGGGAGTCGGATACAGTGTTGGAGTATCTTATATTTACTTCAATAACAGTTGCTTCCTCTTGACATAATATTTGACATGATTGGTTTAATGAAGCAGGTTTCCATTGCTTAGAAGGTGAGAAAAGCCCTAAAATGGTGAAAATTGCCATGCATCTTTAGCCAACTTTTTTTCAATGTTAATCCTTTGTAAAAGGATGCAACTCATAAAGACAGCAAGACAGAGATGCTTTCTTCTGCCAAAGTATGGGAGTTAGCACAGTGGATTTGCTTAAAACTGCTTTGAAAGATGTTATAGTGTTCTGTTAGGGTTAAAAAGTTCAAGGATTGCTATGTTGCAACTTCCCTTTAATGTAGGAAATAATGACAGAAAATGAACATGAAGGAATTTAAATTCCACACACATGTTAAATTCCAATTACTACCCTTTACTACTGAAACATGTCATCTCTTAATCATGTGGGCACTACTGCCCTTCTAAGTTACAGTCCACCTGATTGGTTATCACATGATATTATCATCTGAGTAATCAATGGTTTTAGACCTCTTACCAATTTTAAGCTAAATCTCATTCTGTCCAACTGACTATTCTTACCATATCTCTGATTGGCTCAATACATGATATAGTCCTCTTTATAACCAATCAAAATTGTTCTTAGAAGCTGATAATTTAGCTGGTCGTGCCCATGCAAAAAAGAACCATGTAAAGAGTCCTATGATAACAAAACGGTATAAATGCCAATGTTATGACTTCCCTTTAAAATGGGAAATAAAACAGAAAATGAGCATTAAGAAATTTAAATTCCACACGCATGTCGGACTAACTCCCACTACTACTGTAACATGTCGTCTCTTAAGAGTTATGTAAACAGTCCTAAGATAACAAAACATTACAAGTGTACAAACTTTGATGCGGGAAAGAAAAGAAGCGAGTAAATTTACCTTGGATGATGGTTTCATCTCAGTTTCAAATCGGATTAAAGTAATTACTTATCCTCTTCTGTAGTAATTGTGTTTTGTTTACCCAAATGTGAACACACTGTGGATGTCTTCAGATACATTCACACAGTGAACAAAACCTTAAGAATTTGAAAACTTTGAGAACACCAAGATGCTACTATCTGCTGCACTGAGTAACATATCGTGTTATCTTCATCATGGAGTATGGACTTGCAAGCCACTGAGTTATTCCAGTTGAAATCCATACACCCCCTATGGATGATATGACCTTAATCATTCAAACACAGAGTGTGAATTTCAAACAGATAACCTGTGGGTGATTTACTTTGAAATCTACACCCACTGTATTGGATATAAGGTTATGTCTTCTATGGGTGCTATCTACTGAAGATAGCTCATATCAGATCATGTTAATTCTGCTATCTACTGAAGATAGCTCATATCACATCATGTTAATCCTGCTATCTACTGAAGACAGCTCATATCAGGTCATGTTAATCTTGCTATCTACTGAAGATAGCTCAAATCAGGTCATGTTAATTCTGCTATCTACTGAAGATAGCTTATACTAAACCATGTTAATCTTGCTATCTACTGAAGATAGCAAGATGAGCTATCTACTGAAGATAGCTCATATCAGGTCATGGTAATTCTGCTATCTACTGAAGATAGCTAATACCAAACCATGTTAATCTTGCTATCTACTGAAGATAGCTCATATCAGATCATGTTAATTCTGCTATCTACTGAAGATAGCTAATAGCAAACCATGTTAATCTTGCTATCTACTGAAAATAGCTCATACCAGATCATGTTAATCTTGCTATCTACTGAAGATAGCTCATATCAAATCATGTTAATCTTGATACAGTATCTACTGAAGATAACTCATATCAGATCATGTTAATTCTGCTATCTACTGAAGATAGCTCATATCACACCATGTTAATCTTTCTATCTACTGAAGATGACTCATATCATATCATGTTAATTCTGCTATCTACTGAAGATAGCTCATATCACACCATGTTAATCTTGCTATCTACTGAAGATAACTCATATCAGATCATGTTAATCTTGATACAGTATCTACTGAAGATAACTCATATCAGATCATTTTAATTCTGCTATCTACTGAAGATAGCTAATATCAAACCATGTTAATCTTGCTATCTACTGAAGATAGCTCATATCAGATCATGTTAATCTTGCTACAGTATCTACTGAAGATAACTCATATCAGATCATGTTAATTCTGCTATCTACTGAAGATAGCTCATATCAAACCATGTTAATCTTGCTATCTACTGAAGATAGCTCATATCAGATCATGTTAATTCTGCTATCTACTGAAGATATCTCATACCAAACCATGTTAATCTTGCTATCTACTGAAGATAGCTCATATCCAATCATGTTAATCTTGCTATCTACTGAAGATAGCTTATATTGAATCATGTTAATCTTGCTATCTATAGCTATCTACTGAAGATAGCTCATATCAAATCATGTTAATCTTGCTATCTACTGAAGATAGCTCATATCAGATCATGCTAATCTTGCTATCTACTGAAGATAGCTCATATCAAACCATGTTAATCTTGCTATCTACTGAAGATAGCTCATATCAGATCATGTTAATTCTGCTATCTACTGAAGACAGCTCATACCAAACCATGTTAATCTTGCTATCTACTGAAGATAGCTCATATCCAATCATGTTAATCTTGCTATCTACTGAAGATAGCTTATATTGAATCATGTTAATCTTGCTATCTATAGCTATCTACTGAAGATAGCTCATATCAAATCATGTTAATCTTGCTATCTACTGAAGATAGCTCATATCAGATCATGTTAATATTGCTATCTACTGAAGATAGCTCATATCCAATCATGTTAATCCTATCATATCATGTTAATCCTGCTATCTTCTGAAGATAGCTTATATTGTATTAGGTTAATTCTGGTATTATTATTATCGATATTTTAAAAAACTGGCCAAATTACATGTAAAATTACAATTTGGTCATACATATTAAAACATTAAAAAGACATTTAAAAGACAGCAAAAACTAAATTGCACACAAAAAATTGACTTTGCCTAAATATTGCACTGGTATTGAAAAACATCAAAACATACTTAATTTCATAACAATTATACACAATTTTACAAATAATATAACAGCTGCACCAGACTATAACAACAGCATTCATGGCACATGGTATCAACTGAAGATAGCGCATATCATATCATGTTAATGCTGGTATCTACTGTAGATAGCAGGAGTAATATGAACTGATATGAGCTATCTACTGAAGACAGCTCATATCAAATCTTGTTAATATTGCTACCATTTATATCAGACCATGTTATCTACTGTAGATATACCTCATATTAAATTTTGCTATCTACTAAAGACCATACTAATCTTGGAATTTACTGATTAAATAATCAACACCATATGAAGTAAGTGAAGGCTTAAGAGAATAGGGCCATATGAACGCACACAGTGAGGGTACCTAGGCTTTAAGTCAAGCATTATAAAATCAATAGACATAGCAAACGTTGTGTGGTGGTTTAAACAAACTTTGTTTTACACGAATTTACTCTGAAAACACTTCTTCAAGTGCAAACTAGTGATCAAGATGTGCGTCTATAGAGTTTACAGCTTGTCATACTTGGTGCATTCCATCCACATTTCTCGAACACAAAATCACTTGACTTATTTGGCAAGTAAAGGTGCAGTAGCTGTGTTGTTATTCCAATATTATAATATAAAAAATAGTTCCTTTTTTTCTACAAAATAGCTTTTACTATCTGATATGTGACCTTTTCAATTTTCAGCCTAACAATTGAGGTAAAAATAGAAAACACTAATTCATTCCAGCACCTATCTTCACCAATGCATTGGTCGTTCATGGGGTGGCTGTTATGAGCATTACATAGAAAGAAACTTAATTTCTGAAAACGATACTAAACTGAACTGAAGTTCATTCAAATATGAACATCCTCTCCTGTATTTACCTGAAGACTTATTTTCTGAACTGAACTGAACTGAATTTAGTTACAATATGAACACCCTTACCATAAGTGTTTACCTAAAGACTCAACATCGCTTCAGGATTTTTTTTATAAATTGTTTATATCATGCCTCGTTCAATTTTATTAAAACTTCACATTGTGAAACTCTAACTTGTCAATTCCTTCATAATGTTCAACAGGTCTTAAAAGTAAAAATAAAATATAAAAATATGAAGGACCCTTGAGCCCTTTTATGTCTTATTAAATGTCTGTGAGTTTTGCCACATTGAGTAAATTTAACTCTATCATTCCCTTTAAATGTCACCCATGTAGCATAGATTTTGTTATATACCTTATGTTCCGTACAATCAGTAAATAAATATAAGAACCCCATTTTAATATATGAAAAGTGAGTTTTGCCAAATTGTATATATTTCTACAAAATTACATCCACTTAAAGGGGCATTTTGTGATCCACAGCCTCATCTCTCTACTTTTCTAAAAAAAAGCTTGAGATTTATATACCATCGGAAACCTTTGGCTACATACATAATCATGATAATGTATGTGTGCAAAAGGTGTCTTACAGATTCACTAGCTTGGCTAAAACCAAATATCATCAAATCTGAGAAAGGTTTTTAAACACAAGTCTCCACATACATAAATGACAGCCAGTGAAAAAATTTCACTGACCATCCAGGATTTGAACCTGGGACCTTTGGATCACCGGACCGATGCAAATATCATCAACTTTTTATTTATGTTCTATCAACAGAACCACATTACAACACAGTGGTCTATGGAGCCTATGTAATACACATAATCATGCATAACTCACAATGACAAAATTGGAATCCACTGATATTTTGGGAATAAGTGTTTTTCTTTTGTACATAAACATAAAATAAAAAGAACATGCTAGAATCACAAAATATTTCTTTAAAGGTACTATCAGGTGATTTGCCAAATCAGAAAATAAATCACAAATCAGTTTTTTTTGTAAAGAACATAGCTAACATAAGGGTATGAGGTTACATTTTAGTCACTGTTGCATGAGTCTGTCCATACAGCCACTTAGCTTACATGCAATTGAATGGGGCCTCATATTTATCAACACTGCCAGTTTCTTACGTTTTGCCATTTCCCCCCATACAAAACCTACTACAGACACTTTTATTGACCCATCCTTCACTTTGAACTCATCCCAAATGAAAGAAATATTTGACTCCTTTGTTAAGATCAATGACAGTACCTTTAACTTTCAACCCAACAAAATCTCTGTCTATTTAAATTCCTCCCCATGCAACATGTTTTCAATTGTATCGTATGTACACGAGTGTGTCAACTTTAACAATATTTGATTTGCTCCCAATGTTCAAATTTCACAAGAGTTTGTTTGAATTGCTCGTCAAAAAGCCACAACAGCTTCCCGTCACGATCGTAACTTGATCTACGAGAAAAGGTCGGATGTCGCAGGGAATCAGTCTTAAGGTACAGTCAAATTTAATGTTGCTTTCTGTGACAGGATTTATAATAAGGACTGTCACTTAAAGACTGGAGTAATTAGGGTAAAGTTAGTGTATGGGTAAGAATCAGGTCTGTAGTCAGGGGTGCATACAGGGTGTGCATACAGGGTGTGTAAAGTGGCCCTAATAAGATAAAAGGATGTATCCCTATTCACATCACTAACAATTTAGTGTCCTTTGCCACGGTTTAGGTTAACTTAGAGCTATAAGTTTTCCGTTTCTACTTTTGAAATTCCGTTTTATCAAAAGTCACTTTTTGCGTTTTTTTCTGTTTTCTTGTGGCTTTCCGTGGTTTTGTTGATTTTACCATGTTTTGTCCCTTTTACAAGAAGTTTAATAAAATATATTACAAACTATGTGTGTTGTAGCGTAACATTATTAACAAATAGTCTATTCTAGTAACTAGGTGAGGCGATTCTCCACATCTCCGTTGAAATACAGCATGAGTAGATGTGCTTTGGCAGCGATGTGGAGGTTGCTAGGGGTATTATTTATTGCACTTTTTACACATTTATTTTATTGAAAACATCAGACACATATTTCTAGATTTTCGCTCTGTATTTAATTCACTTTTTTCAATTATTTCAATTTTATTTTTTTCAACTACATGAAATCCTGTTTTCCATTACCCCAAGACAGAGAATTTCCAAACTTGGACTAATATCTACGATATTTGTCTGCCCTCAGAGAGAATCATTTATTCAATACACATATACCAATATTTCTACATAAATGCAATAGTTTGAAGTACTGATCATTTACATCACATAATTTGATAAACATCTTTAGACCTGAGTAAAATTCTCATAGCCACTACCTCCCGGTAAAATTACCACTGAAGGCTAATTTAACATAATATAACATAGGCCTTTATGATAGAATCGAGTAATAATACCCGTGAGACATTACTTCCGGTAACCTACCACTGAAAGCTAATTAACGATATATACTATAATATTAGGGCTTGAATAAATCGGAGAGCAAACATTATCCATAGCCACTACCTCCGGTAAACGTATCCACTGAAAGCTAATTAACAGTATATAATATAATATTAGGGCTTGAATAAATCGGAGAGCAAACATTATCCATAGCCACTACTTCCCGGTAAACATACCACTGAAAGCTAATTAACAGTATATAATATAATATTAGGGCTTGAATAAATCGGAGAGCAAACATTATCCATAGCCACTACTTCCCGGTAAACATACCACTGAAAGCTAATTAACAGTATATAATATAATATTAGGGCTTGAATAAATCGGAGAGCAAACATTATCCATAGCCACTACTTCCCGGTAAACATACCACTGAAAGCTAATTAACTGTATATATTATGACCTGGTAAATCATACCGATAGCCACTACATTCCGGTAAAACTACCACTGAATGCTAATTTAACATAACATAATATTTATCAAGTTAACCTAATATTAATTATTAGGCCATATGATCAGAATTGGTATCATTAACATGATTAAGAAATAGTATAAAGATCAATAAAGAAGTACATTTTAAAGAAGTACATTTTTCAGATCAGAAGTACATAAGAAGTACATAAAGAAGTACATTTTTCACATCAGGGCTGGGCGGGAGGGAAATTCCATCATGATCCACTCTGATCAATTGCAGACAAACAAGTGATTCAAATGAGCTAGGCAACCAACATCACAGTGCACAAACAAAGCAGAGAACTCCCATTAGATACAACAATACCATAACAAAGGGCTCAACCATTCTCTGCTGGGGTAAATTGGTTCTATTTAGACAAGCTAAATAAAACCGTATTTTCTACCTCAGATTAAGTGAAATTCATCTGTTTTCTGTATCGCAGAAAATTTATGGCTCTATAACTTTCAAAATCATATGGAAAGAGGTGTAACACGCATAGAGATTTAAACAATAATTTGGAGTTTTGCGTGGTCTTGAGGATAGGGTCATACATGTGACTTAAATGGTTTGCGAATCCAGATTGATTCCCTGATGAAGCGAGTACTTGCCCGTCTCCTCGGGATGGAGTTGTGCTACCACCATGCTCAACCAGCAAAGATGATGATGGGATACCAATCACTCTGAAGAAGTATGTCGTCCATGATATTTCTCATCAGCTAGATACGACCATAGGTTATCATCATGAAAAATATGAAAGGACTGCTACTTGCGGAAGCTGAGATATGGGTAGAGCTTTTCGATGAAGAACAATGTCAACTTTCAAAGTGAAGATGTTTTAGAAGAAACCTTTTAAAATGCTGGGCACTAAATATTTCCTAACATTTTAGTCAAATTACTTCCGTGTGATCCAGAGTAAAAAGGGTTGTAGATTTCTTTTTCCACAAATTTCCTCAAGGGTATATTTTATCCTAATAATTTTTTGCTAAAAGTAGTACTCATATATGAACTGTGACCTAAAACTTTCGGCAAAATAGAAAAGTGAATACATGCCACACAAGCATCACAAATGGCAAGAGTTCGGATAACCAATCAATTGACTACTAAAGATGAGCGTTGCTATGGTTACTAATATCAGCCGAGTGATAAGATCACTATGGATGCTTTTATAGGATTTGTATTTTTGTGACTGTAATGTTATATGATGGAGTGGAACCCATCCAAAGCACTAAAAGGATTTGGAGTTATTTGGCTATTCCACTTGAAATCCATACACCCCCTATGAAAGATGCAATTTTAATCTTCCAAACAAGGAGTGTGAATTTTTAATGGGGCTACCTGAATGGGTGACTCCATTTGAAATACACACTCCTTGTGTGGGAGATTAAGGTCATGTCTTCCATAGGGGGTGTAAGGATTATAACTAGAATAGCCCATAAGAGAATCAACTGAAGAGTGATGTATCACCCAAACACACAGGTATGCTTGGCATACTAAGGAATGCAATTTGCATTGTCTATACTTATAGAAGGCCAAGATAAAAATTTTGCTTAGTGTACAGAGCAAGTGGGTTTTTTAAAATTGGCATCTTAGTAAAACATTTAGACTGTCCCACAGTCTCGGTTCGGTCCGGCCTGGATAATGGAACGATACATAATTACATAATAGCCTACCAAAATATGCCATAGTCCTTCACCCCCCGATTCTAAATACACAGCCCAAAACCAATTCCTCTCTCTACACAAATTAACTCAAATTGATGCCACTACACTGATCACACCTCCTATATTGAACGCTAAAATTCAGTGACCGCTCCCCACGCCGAGACTGTTCCGGTGTTAGAGATTTCACTTCCAAATATTCGCTCAACGAAGCCCGGTGATTCTGATGTCAATTACGAAAGCCCCACCCCAGTTTCAATTCAAATATGGTAGCACAAAGCTATGCCGCGGGATGTGACGCAAGATCGGATGGGACACTTGTCATTGCTTGTCAACAACTGAGAGGTATTGAGCTCAAGTGGCACGCGTCTGATAGACCCATGGTACGCAGCAATAATAAAAGGCAACCACTGACTCGGACTTAGGCCTATTGTCCATATTATGTATATTATTGCGTGCGGTTTGCAAATGTTTGCACATTATTTAGCTAGGGAAGCCTTTTCAAATATCCCCGCTGCCAAGCTGCGTTGATTGGTCGGATACAATATCGTTGTTTTAGTCGCTTACACAAACGTTAATGTAGTGAAAACATGGACGTGGTATATAGAAAGATTGCGTGACTCCAAATCCGTAAAAGTGAACTCCCAGCATTTTGTGGGAACTAGAAGTCAAATTGCTTACAGACTGGGAGGGTCCATGTATTGGGTGGATTTTTAATGCTATGTAATCTACATTACCAGTCGTTCTCCATGGACCCGAGGGAGGGTCTATATAACATTTAGACAGCTAACCTGTACTAGCGGGAGTGGTATACCCATACACCATCTAATTTGGAAATAACACACTTCTTCTGTCATGTCACACTAATTACACTCTCAGAAAAAGTTCTAACTTTTGGAATTGTTTCATCAAGAGGTTTTTATTTTATGGCATGTTTTGTGATTTTTTCCCATTGAGTACACCAGTAAGCATTCCCATCGCGTCAGAGGGCAGCGAGATGGAACAGCCAAATCCTGGCAAAAACAGCCAATTGGAAGAAGCGCTCTATCGTAAGTGACGCCATGCCGATCAACTGAATGAAATTTGGGTCACAGTAAAAAAGTTTGTGAAACCCAGGTATATAGTAGGATGCAACAGATATTGTGCTGAGAGACATACATCTGTAAATAATACATTGTCAGTCTTCACTGTGAGTGTAATTGGAATTGGAATTATGATATCCATAGTTACATTTCATATTGGTGTACGTTACATAATAATTATATGCTTTCTCAGAAACAAGCGTTTTGAAATCTAATATCAGGGTGGTTTTTTTTCATTAAAAAAAGTGTGATTCGGCTTGATTTTGTTTTGGCATCATAATAAACATCAAATTGTTTTTAAAATCTATTTATGACTTTTATTTATTTATGACTTACATTTGTATACATGTGCACTGGTCAAACAATTGGTTATAATTTTCATTTATTACAATTGTGTTACAGTTGTGATATGAAGTTGTGTGGATAAACAAATACTGGTAGTAGTTTAAAATGTCTTCTAAAGAAGTAAGACATCCTTAGTAGATAAGTGGTACATAAGCTATATCTTCAGTTACTGAAGTAGTAAGCTATCTTCAGTAGATAGCTGATGAAGTAGTATAAGCTATCTTCAGTAGATAGCTGGTGAAGTAGTGAACTATCTTCTGTAGATAGCTGTTGAAATAGTGAACTACCTTCTGTTGATAGTTGATGAAGTAGTGAACTATCTTTTGTAGATAGCTGATGAAATAGAACTACCTTCTGTTGTTAGTTGACGAAGTAGTCAGCTATCTTCTGTAGATAGCTGATGAAGTGGTGAAATATCTTCTGTAGATAGCTGACGAAGTAGTGATCTATGTTCAGCAGATGGTTGATTGAAGTAGTAAGCTATCTTCAGTAGATAGTTGATGAAGTAGTATTTAGTAGTAATCTAACTGTAGATATCTGATGAAGTAGTGAGCTATCTTCTGTAGATAGCTGATGAAGTAGTACAAATATCTTCTATATACAATGTTGCTGGAGTAATAAACTATGTAAGCTATCTTCTGTGGTATAGCTGGTGAAGTATAGCAAAGCTATTTTCTATACATTGTTGATGAAGTGGTAAGCTATCTTCGGTAGATAGCTGATTTAGAAGTAAGCTATCTACTGTAGATATCTGATAAAGTAGTAAGCTATCTTCTGTAGATAGCTGATGAAGTAGTAGGCTATCTTCAGCAGATAGCTGATGAAGTAGTAGGCTATCTTCAGCAGATGAAGTAGTGAGCTTTCTTCTGTAGATAGCTGATGAAGTAGTGAGCTATCTTCTGCAGATAGGTAATGAAGTTGTGAGCTATCTTCTGTAGATAGCTGATGAAGTAGTAACCTATCTTCTGTAGATAGCTGATGAAGTAGTGAACTATCTTCTGCAGATATCTAAAGTAGTAAGCAATCTTCAGTAGATAGTTGCAAAAGTAGTAAGCTATCTTCTGTAGATAGCTGATGAAGTAGTAGGCTATCTTCAGCAGATAGCTGATGAAGTAGTAGGCTATCTTCAGCAGATGAAGTAGTGAGCTTTCTTCTGTAGATAGCTGATGAAGTAGTGAGCTATCTTCTGCAGATAGGTAATGAAGTTGTGAGTTATCTTCTGTAGATAGCTGATGAAGTAGTAACCTATCTTCTGTAGATAGCTGATGAAGTAGTGAACTATCTTCTGCAGATATCTAAAGTAGTAAGCAATCTTCAGTAGATAGTTGCAAAAGTAGTAAGCTATCTTCTGTTGATACCTGATTTAGTAGTAAGCTATCTTCTGTAGATAACTGATGAAGTAGTAAGTAAATACCTCATAAATTAATGTGAAACTCCCAGTTCTAGATTTTTAAATGGTCTAATTGCTTCTCTTTTTTTTTATCATATACTTGCTAACACTAAATAGAACTATATTCACATTCCATACAGAAAATAATTCAAATTTGAAACCTTAGACCAACATATCTAGTATTGTGACAAATCAGCAAAATCAGGTCACTTTTAAATTTCTTTAATTCAGCAAAATATCTCCAGATTTGAAAAACTAGCCTGAATCAATTGCCATTATAAGCATGTATGGTGTTTAATTTCATGTGAAATATGAGCAATGTACTACGTTCAAAGCTAATTCAGTGCCCTAGTTATACGACCCCAATTCACTGTTACAAATGTCCTGTGCAATTAAAAAATCAACATCACTTTCAATTTTCAAGCCAGAATTGAAAGTTAACAGAAAAATGCATTAAAATGAGTACCGACATGTCTACTGTTGGTCCAGTGGTTCTTGAGATAGGATTTTGACACATTTTGCTCTGAGAAAATTCTACTATGTGTACTTATGTGGAGTTACCATGGTTACAGTGGAGCTATGCACTTCTTGCCAAATTAGGGCATCATTATGCTGCTCTTAGCATTGTATGCAGGTTTATTTTAACACTACCGTCTCAAAAAAATGTTTCAAAATATTAACATACTGTGCCATATTTTGTAAATATTAACTACTGTGCCATATTTTGTAACACGGACTATGAAGAGGGGTTGTTGCACCCCTCTAATTTTAAAATATAAACGTCACATACTGTTATATATATTTGGTACCAATGTATAGCTATGGGTCTTCTCTATCCAGTGATATCAAAATAAGTACAAACATTCCAGTTCAAACATTGAGGCTTTTAACATGCCTTACATAAATCTAACTTTATCTTCCATCCAGTTCATTGTAAAATTAGACTCATTTTTGCATTAAAATACACTCTCAAGTGCAATTTTGTTGTGATAATGTTTCATTTACTACTGGTAATTGCTGTTAATGAATGCTATTATAGTGTTTCCCCATGGATGGTTTAAAGCTTACAGACCAATTTTTCATTACCTCTCTTCGCTGGTGAAATTTACTCTGTTGAAATAGATAAGCAGCACAGCAGCTGAAGGGACTATCCCATAATGCATTGCAGTGTACCTGCTTGCTCCATAGCAAATGTATACAAAATCTAAGTAGGAGCCACTAAAAAAAGAAAGAAAGCACAGTGACTTATAGTGCGCTACGCATAGGCACAACACTAGACAACGCTAGACGTTGATCCACAAGCCTCAGCACACAAAAATAAATGACAGCTATGAATAGTTTCACAGTTCTTTAGGGATCATATTTTTGAACAAGTCTAAGCTTAAGTGAGTAAGTTGAAGTTGAAATGAGGGATTTTGTGTACATTTTCAATGACATGTGCAGTTCTATCATGGTATACCGCAAAGCATAATGGGATACTCCTTTCAGCTGCTGTGGATAAGTAGGATGGAAATAAATGACACTGACAATTTTATTAGAATTCAGTTTTTATTGGCACACCCTGTATACATATGAAAATTACAATCCAAGCCATCATTCCTCATAGCAGAAAACATTTTTAATAGTTTCATCCAACTGAATTTAATAGACAAAACTTCCCTGCGGTTCAAAAGGGTTTTCTAGTAGGCTTTTTCTCAAAACACTTGAAGCATTTGACAAATT